>NC_083652.1:19526567-19686567 GCF_963576545.1 Limanda limanda
TCGTTTGTCAAAGCAAAGCAGAAACAACAGAGTGCAGTCCGTTTCTACACACACTGTTTGATGTAGTATCTTCATAATACATTTACTGGTGAATATAATGCAATCAAGTTGTTGTACTTACATGTTCCCAGATCCTCTTTAATGCACAGATATGACTCCAGTTGAGCAACCCTTCAAGCTCAGTCTCCGCCCCTCCGCCCACAAAGCAGATTCAGCGAGTATAAAGGAAGCTAAAAATTTCTAATTCACTCATCTCTTTATTTTTCAGGATGTTTAAATGCAGGCTCATAAACTCTGTAGCAAATCAAACACTAAATAAACTTCATGTACTGATCAGGTCCTTATAACTTGTGAAGTGTGTTCATTAGTTAACGTGAGTGCAGTTCAGCAGGAGAGAGGAGGACACAGGAAACTCCAGCTCAGTACGAACCAACCGTCTGATCTGGCAGGTGCACACATAGATTTCAGGGGGGCTTAAGCTCGTTCGCGTTTTAATTTAAAAAGGGACATATTATGAAACTACGGCTACGTTGTAGCACTTGCGGGCCCGAGCACCTGCACGTTGAAGCCTGTTGCGGTCAGGGGAGAGAGTGATCGATGACCAAGCGCACGTCTCCGCGTTGGATGCGTTTTCGTCTCTGTGGCAAGGATAAACACTTCACTTCCTGTAGCCACCAGGGGGCGCTGTGATTTCAAGTCATAATTTCTGTGTAGATGTCATCAGGCCGGGACTCTAGTCTTACATGTCTAGTTCGGACTCGATTGGACAATATATGTCCGAGATACAGAACCACATGTTTTGATGGCGTTTAATCAAACTTCAACGCCACGGTCACACGGCCTTAAAACCATATGAATTTCTTCAGGGGGGGGGCTGTTGATACACACATGTAGTTTGAGTGAGATGGAACCATGAACACTGAAGTAACAGCAATTTCGTGTTTCACTGCGAGTTGATGAACTTTGACGCCACGCCACGGTCACACGGTGTGACGAAAAATCAATCCCCAAATTAGTTTTTATCTCCACCGTGTTGTGATGAAACTCATCTGAATTTGAAGTTGATCTGATGAAAGCCCTGGGACAAGTATGTCAAAGTAAAAATGTGGAAAATGGCCAAAATGGCCACTAAATCCAAAATGGCGGGCTTCCTGTTTGGTCTAACATATTGATCCATGAGACTTATTTGTTTGTTAAGAAAAGACACATGCCCTTATTGATTTTTGTACATGTCGGCCAATCGTAGTGCCGGGGCTGCCCTTTAGGGGGGGCTAGTAGAGATGAGCCGGATACTCGGCTGAAACGAGTATCCGGTACGGATAAAGCACTTTTGCCGATTACGAGTATAATACGAGTAATCAGAGTCATTATCTGTGCTCGGACTGAATGAAAATCCTCACACAGCGTCACAGCGCTCCTCCCGTCACACACGGCTCTGCTCACTCACTCACAGAACAGCTCTCTGTCTCTCAGTCACTCAGGTTCACTGCGCATCGGGACTGCTCCATAGGCTCAGTCAAGGAAGCAGAAATGATTCGTTCATTTCCCGACTGGGTCTTCGGGTACGAATCTTTGGAAAAATTTTCACGAGACCTGCATTGGATCAGTAGAGGAGCGCTGGAGATGCGAGGGACGTTCACTGTCTCCCGGAGAAATGAACACTCTGTGTTTTTAGTATAGAAAGACGTGAATTATATTTGTTCACAAGTCATAATGACTGGTTTTGTTATTTTCACTTTACATTTACACTTACTTTACAGTAAAGTAAACCTCTATTAAATACAGTACAACATGACAGTTTGTATGGTTTGAAATTGTCATCTATTATCACACTGGCATTTAATTATCACGGCAAACAATTACACTGCACTAAACTTTAAGTGGTTATGTAGGGTGAAAATAGCAGGACCAGTCTGTATGACTTGTGAACGAATATAATTCACGTCTTTCTATACTAAAAACACAGTGTTCATTTCTCCGGGAGACAGTGAACGTCCCTCGCATCTCACTCACTCACACACACACACACACACACACACACACACACACACACACACACACACACACACACACACCCCTGGTGTGGAAATAAATAAAAAAAAAAAAATAATTAAAAAATCATAAAAAAAATTCAAAGTTAATAAAGAAAGTTATGTTGAACCAGCCCACTTCCGGGTTAAATCACACCAACTTCCGGGTTAGGCACCGCCCACTCCGAGTACGGATGCGGATACGGATAATTCATATGGTTAACAGATACAGATACAGATAATGCTGTACTCGCTCATCCCTAGGGGCTAGTCAGTTTTTTTGCCACGCCCATTTCTTAAAACGAAAAGTTACAGTAATCTTATATCTCCATTATCAATGTCTTGAGACCCATTTGATACAGTTTGACATGGTTGAGGTCAGTGGATGAGGAGGAACACATCCAAGTGTAAGACATGCAAAAAACAAGACATTTCCTGTTGCCACCAGGGGGCGCTGTGATTTAAAGTAATGATTTCTGTGTAGATGTCATCAGGGCTGGACTTTTGTCTTACATGTCTAGTTTGGACTCGATTGGATCGTGTATGTGCGAGATACAGAACCTCATGTTTTGATGGCTTTTAATCAAACTTTGACGCCACGGTCACAAAAGTTGATATTTTGATAACTTGTTTTTTTCTCCATCTTGTTGTGATGACACTCATCTACATTTTAAGTTGATCTGATGAAAGCCCTGGGACAAGGACGTCAAAGTAAAAATGTGGAATATGGCCAAAATGGCCACTAAATCCAAAATGGCGGGCATCCTGTTGCGTTTTTCATAATGCTCCTTGAGACTTTTTTGTGCGTCTGAACATTATACACCTGTGTATCAATTTTCCGTGAAGATCGGTCAAAGGGAAACCTAGCCTTCCAGGGGGCGCTGTTGAGCCATTTTGCCACGCCCATTTCAAATTACTCCAGTATAGTAAAATATCCGTAGGTCTTGAATTTCCTGCAAAGTTTCATAACTTTTTGAGCATGTCTAGACCCTGAAAAACTCCCCCAAAGGGAAATAATAATAAGAAAAATCCTCTCACCATTCGGTGCTGGGGCCTAATAAATAAAATTCATACCTGCTCCTTCACCCTGACGACACGCTGCACCTTGCAACCCACAGAAATGCACTTGAAGGGTACGAAAAACCAGACGGAGAACTGGACGACTCGGTCAACAACCTTCACAACCTCGTCCACTCCATGCTCAATGGAACCAGCTCTTTGTCCAACTCTGCAGCCAACGACCCCATCTTTCTGGTCAGAATTTGCCATAAAGGTTCAGTGTGTAGAATTTAGTGACATCTAGTGGTGAAACATGTTGCAGCTGAATAATACAAGTATTTAATGATGGGCACATAGATCAGAGGGGCTGGGTTAGAATGGACAGTGTGTGTGCATGTGTTCGTTTTTTGGGGTGGGGCTTTGTTTTGGGAAAGAATGATTTCCAGACTTTGTGTTCAAAGATCATTTGCATTGATGGCATGTCTCCACGTCAGCTGGAGCAGTCAGCACATGCACAGAGCCTCTTAATTTCCATGGATATTTGTATAATCAAATCGAGTGCTCTGCTCCAGGCGGTAAGGCAGAAGATGCCTGTCGCATGTAGCCAGTCCTGTTCAGTGCTGACCCCACAGGAGGAAGAACCTTCACCATCACGATGAACTCACTAAAGATTTTCTGATTTGCAGCCATTACAGGATCACTTGAAAATGTCAAAATATAATGACAGACCTGCTTCTGCAAAGTTTTTCCTTTCGATACATTTTGATAATACTTGGTTATAATCTCGACCTTATGACTTTAAATAGTTTAAGCATAAGGTTGAAACATACAACCCCAAATCAGAAAAAGTTGGAACGGTATGTTACACTTAAAATTAAAAGCACATTATTTGATGTTGGACCTCATAAATGTTATTGTTTAATTGCTTTTTTCAAAATAAACACTGTAACATATTTCTAAAAAAATTGGGACGGTAAAGCATTTACCAATTTGTAATGTTGCCATTCCTTTTCACAACACTTTAAAGACATTTGGGGACCGTAGAGGAGGACATATCCAAATCCCCCTGTTCCTTTGAGGAACACTGTTTTTTAAAAATTCAGTTCAATTCAAATTCAAACATCTTTATTGTCATTATACTCAGGTAAAATACAATTGTATAAGGCTTCTCTCACAAATCTATAGTGTACAAATATAGATCAGAACTTTTCTTTACTGACACACACATAATTTATTTAAGTTACACATAAGCTCTATTACAAAAACAATTTTAACAAGAGAAGATGCTAGAGATGTTCAGGCAGTGTTGGGGAGTAACGGAATACATGTAACGGCGTTACGTATTTAGAATACAAATTATGAGTAACTGTATTCCGTTACAGTTACAAATTAAATAGATGGTATTCAGAATACAGTTACATTGTTGAAATCAGTGGATTACATGACGGTACTTCTCGAGTTTATTCACTCTCTCGTAAATCCACTGGCGGCAAAGCCCCCAGGAAGCAGCTGGAGACCAGGGCTGCCGTAAGAGCGCCCGGACCCCGGCGGCGTGAAGGAGCCTCACCGCTACCGGCTCGGGACCGTTACAGGCCCGGGGCCGAGGCTCTGAGAGAGTTCCGTCGCTACCAGAAATCTACGGAGCTGCTGATCCGCAAGCTGCCCTTCCAGCGCCCGGTGAGAGAAGACCGACCTGCGCTCCCAGAGCTCCGCTGTCATGGCTCTGCAGGAGGCCAGCGAGGCACGCCGGGTTCACACCGGACGCTGAAGCGCCGGGCAGCGCTAATAATATCACCCGTTGACCCAGTAGCATATGGTCACTTGTTTCTCCAACATTAACTGCAACAGCGTCCCAATTTAATGTCATCTATCTTCAAGAACTTCTCCGCTGTTTGCTCCGTTCAATGTCGGGTGTCGAGGGTAAATTACGTATTCTCCGCCCCCCCCCTCTCTTTTTATCTTTATGACTGCTTGTGTGTCTGTAGTGGGGGGGCAGAGGGGGGCATTGAATAATGTGATCGGTAAAATTGGTAAAATTAAAACTCCAGGACAACAGAAGGGGAATACAAACTATGGGATGCATACTTTATCATTTGTATCATATAATATGTCATCAATATCGTTTAAAATCATTTTTCAGTGTGTTTCATGGAGCGATACGCTCGCGTCAAGCGCAAAAAATAGACTCGACGAAACGATCGCTGCACGGCGCGAGGCAGCCTTGGCGCAGGGGGGGGGGGGGTTCAGCCTCCGGTGGGGCCGGCACTGAGGTGGAGTGGATGGGAGCCGGACATCCAGCTGCCCCGCCGCATCTTGCGGAGAGAGAGTTTAAACTGCTGCTGCTGCTCCACTGACTATAACAACGCATACACATAATAATCACATAATCATACACTTAAAAAATGCACTACAAACCGGAAGTATTCCAAGTATTCAGAATACGTTACTCAGATTAGTTAATGTAATGGAATACGTTACAGATTACATTTTTGGGCATGTATTCTGTATTCTGTAACGGAATACGTTTTGAAAGTATCCTTCCCAACACTGTGTTCAGGTAACCACTCATCTCTAGCTTGTGTTCACTCAATTTGGCTTTTTAGCAAAATAATAAAATAACATTTTGTTTCACGGCACCTTTCTAGATAAGGACACTTTAAAATATATGATAAAAAATAACCATAACTAAAATTTCTAGGGCTGCAAAGCAGCACTTGTCGAGCCCGAGCACATGCATTTTGAAGCGTTGCATGCGTTTTGCCTGAAAAAAATAAATAATGAAAAATATTGACAAATAGAGCTGTTCAGGCTTGGACTCTGATCATGAGACCGAAGTTTGGTGGTGATAGGACAATGCACGGTGGAGTTATGACAACATCGTCTCCTTTGGCGAAGGATGAACCTTCGCCGTTGACACAGTTTGAGGAAATGTCCCAGTTCTGAGAGAGAAAGAGATGTGACCTTTGCAAGACATAAAGTTTACTTTGATCTAGGAAGAATGACACTGCAGGAGTGGAGTTGTTTGTTTACGGCTCAGCATCAAAGAATTCATCGTCCATGTATGTCTGCGTTACAGAACATCGTGTTTTATTGGCATGTAATCAAACTTTGATGCCACACCACGGTCATACCGTGTGACGAAAAAGCAATCCCTCAGGCAGTTTTTATCTCCATCTTGTTGTGATGACACTCATCTCAATTTGAAGTTGATCCGATGAAAGCCCTGGTACAAGTACATCAAAGTAAAAATGTGGAATATGGCCAAAATGGCCACTAAATGCAAAATAGCAGGCTTTCTGTTGTGTTTTGTAGATCGGTCAATGTGAACACGTTCCAGGGGTCTCGGGGGGCACCGTTTAGCCATTTTGCGACACCCATTGAAAATTCCTTCAGAATACGTACATTTTCACCACTTTCTAACTTTCTGCAAATTTTGGTAAGAATTTGAGCATGGTAAAGCCCTCAAAAAGCCAATTCATTTGCCTGAATAATAATAATAATGACCTTTTATGTCAGTGCTCGGGCCCTAATTAAAATTCATACCTGCTCCTTCACCCTGACGACACGCTGCACCTTGCAACCCACAGAAATGCACTTGAAGGGTACGAAAAACCCGACGGAGAACCGGACGACTCGGTCAACAACCTTCACAACCTCGTCCACTCCATGCTCAATGGAACCAGCTCTTTGTCCCACTCCGCAGCCAACAAGCCCATCTTTCTGGTCAGAATTTGCCATAAAGGTTCAGTGTGTAGAATTTAGTGACATCTAGTGGTGAAACATGTTGCAGCTGAATAATACAAATATCAAGTATTTAATGAAGGTAAGTGGGCACATAGATCAGAGGGGCTGGGTTAGAATGGACAGTGTGTGTGCATGTGTGCGTTTTTTGGGGTGGGGCTTTGTTTTGGGAAAGAATGATTTCCAGACTTTGTGTTCAAACATCATTTGCATTGATGGCATGTCTCCACGTCAGCTGGAGCAGTCAGCACATGCACAGAGCCTCTTAATTTCCATGGATATTTGTATAATCAAATCGAGTGCTCTGCTCCAGGCGGTAAGGCAGTAGATGCCTGTCGCATGTAGCCAGTCCTGTTCAGTGCTGACCCCACAGGAGGAAGAACCTTCACCATCACGATGAACTCACTAAAGATTTTCTGATTTGCAGCCATTACAGGATCACCTGAAAATGTCAAAATATAATGACAGACCTGCTTCTGCAAAGTTTTTCCTTTCGATACATTTTGATAATACTTGGTTATAATCTCGTCATTGTGACTTTTATTAGTTTAAGCATAATGTTGAAACATACAACCCCAAATCAGAAAAGTTGGAACGGTATGTTACACTTAAAATTAAAAGCACATTATTTGATGTTGGACCTCATAAATGTTATTTTTTAATTGCTTTTTTCAAAATAAACACTGTAACATATTTCTAAAAAAATTGGGACAGTAAAGCATTTACACTTTGTAATGTTGCCATTCCTTTTCACAACACTTTAAAGAAGTTTAGGGACCGTAGAGGAGGACATATCCAAATCCCCCTGTTCCTTTGAGGAGCACTGTGTTTAAAAATTCAGTTAAATTCAAATTCAAAGATCTTTATTGTCATTATACTCAGGTAAAATAAAATTGTATAAGGCTTCTCTCACAAATCTATAGTGTACAAATATAGATCAGAACTTTTCTTTACTGACACACACATAATTTATTTAAGTTACACATAAGCTCTATTACAAAAACAATTTTAACAAGAGAAGATGCTGGAGATTTTCAGGTAACCACTCATCTCTAGCATGTGTTCACTCAATTTGGCTTTTTAGCAAAATAATAAAATAACATTTTGTTTAATGGCACCTTTCTAGATAAGGACACTTTAAAATATATGATAAAAAATAACCATAACTAAAATTTCTAGGGCTGCAAAGCAGCACTGGGCGGGCCCGAGCACATGCATTTTGAAGCGTTGCATAAAGTTTCCTTTGATCTAGGAAGACTGACACTGCAGGAGTGGAGTTGTTTGTGTACGGCTCAGCATCAAAGGATTCATGGTCCATGTATGTCCGCGTTACAGAACATCGTGTTTTAATGGCGTGTAATCAAACTTTGACGCCACGCCACGGTCACACCGTGTGACCAAAAAAAAATCCCTCAGTCAGTTTTTATCTCCATCTTGTTGTGATGACACTCATCTTAGTTTAAGTTGATCCGATGAAAGCCCTGGTACAAGTACATCAAAGTAAAAATGTGGAATATGGCCAAAATGGCCACTAAATGCAAAATAGCAGGCTTCCTGTTGCCGTTGCGCCACCTGCTGTTCTGGCGGTGAAAAGTTGTCCGAGAAGCATGAATCCAAAAGAGTCTGTGGTATCCGTGCGTCCCTCTCCGCGCCACGGACACGGAGAAGCATACTGGAGCCTTAAAAGCTTGGTCTGCTCACCACGACAGCGCCAGATTATTCCGTCTAGTCCGGTAGATCTTGCGCGCAGTTATTCTCGACCCTTGTGTCTACTTGTAGTGCTGCTAAACTCTTGTGTTTCATTTCATCTACCCAGAACCTCTGTGTGCCTTACTGCTTGACTTCTCAGCCTCATCTCATCCTGGATCTCCAAGCCAGCCAGCACCCTGCCGCACCAGCCTGCATCTGCTTCTCCTGCCAATAAACTCTGTTCCTTCATTCTACAACTACTCGTCCATGTCTGCTTTGGGGTCCAAACATTATCACAACCTTAACAGTTTTAATGGTTTTAATTGCGTTAATGCTTTTGAGTAGAACTAAGAATACACTTTTTATTAGTTAAAAGGTAATGACCTGACTTAATAACTTAACTGTTAAAAGGCCAACAAAAAATCCAAACTTCTGATTCATTAGGCAAAATATAAATAAAATACATATAAATGAATGTAAAGACTTTTTTCATGTTACTTACAGATTCACATTTCAAAGTTTTCTCGTCCGAGCTGAGGAATTGAGGAATTCCTTTGAAATGTTTCTTGTCCATTAGTTCTTCAACAGATTTTGTTTCCATGACGGTTGGTAATGAATAATCGCTGATCGATTATTCGTCATTAAGAATTCATTCGAATAAAAATCCAAGCCTAATGAATAATCGTTCTAGTCCCGCACATTATGAGAACAACATCCTCCAGTATCTTACGCGAGCGCGACTTCCTACAGCAGATGAGTGTAACGGTTGCTAAATCCGCGTCAGATATCTTAAAGGACTATTAGTTCAGGTCAGTGATGTGTACATCTACTAAAGAAAATATGTATTCATTCTAACCGCCCCATCCCTTCCCGTAAACTCACAGACCAGGGTTCCTTAACTGAAAAATAAACATTTATTTTAGCTAGACCCAGAACTTATTTTCCCCGACAGTATAATAATAATAATAATCACCTTTCACATTTATCATTCAGATAATGTAACATATATTTTCACAGTGAGCCTCTTTAACACAATTCAATTCAAGCAACGAAATAGAACTTCAGTATATATTTGAATTTAGTATCAGCGAACAGAGACTAACCAAATATTACTTCAACACGTCATTTAAGTGCACTGCACCACGGTGGGCATGAAGTCCAGAAAGCGCAATGGAATTGTCCCTAGAGTTCGTGCTGCGCACTTCGCTCTGTAAAGTCAGTCAACAGTGTCCATTTCACTTATCAGGCACCCGGTAGGGGAGATGTTTCGTTGTAGCTGTAGCTGTAGCTAACTTCAAGCCCAGTGCTGCCATGGAGAAAGTCAGCTGCAGAGTACTCACGGGAGGAGACACGAGGGGAGGAGGGGAAAGAGAGTGGAGAGCGCAACACACTTGAATCTGGCGTCATGCCTTAGCAAATAATCGATTCATTGTTCAATAACGTTATAAATAGTCGAACATGAAAACTCCTGTAAAGTCCCATCCCTAATTCCCATACTTCTCTGTACAGTGCTGTCAGCTTTTCACGAGCAAGATACTGACCAGCTTCCTTTTTCTCCTCTCTAAATCAGAGATTTAATTCATGTTCAGTGATGCCGGTAATGCGCGTTACTCTAATCTGACCACTTTTTTCAGTAACGAGTAATCTAACGCGTTACTATTTCCAAACCAGTAATCAGATTAAAGTTACTTGTCCAAGTCACTGTGCGTTACTATTTTGTCATTAATTGTAAAATATATATTTGATTGAGAGATCGTCAGGTGTGCCGTGGCAAATTATTATCGCGGCTGGGGGAGCAGTCGCCCCGGCGCTCTCCTCTCCACGCAGCCGGGGGCTCGGTGTGCGGCTCGCCTCGACGTATTTTGGGGGAGGAGGTCCTCGTCCGCGGCGCCTCACGGCGTCTCTGGTGCAGGGCTTTCTTTCTCTTGGACCGAGGGGTTGTGTCCGTCGCCGGTGCGATAGGCGGGGACCGGTTGGAGGGGACCGGGTACTGCGGTCGGCGGCGGCGACTCTGGCCGTGTGTCGGGCCCTTCTCGCGGATCACCTCAGCTACGAAAACCCGCTGGGAGAACCCCCCCTTCGCGTGGGGCCTCCCCCCCCGGCGATGCGCCTAGCAGCTGACTGAGAACTGGTGCGGACCACTCGCCCCACTCCACTGTTTCACTCATAACATGCGATTACTACATAAGATTAGGCCAAAGTTACACATGTAGACATGATATCAGCCTACATGTGGTGTTATACTCTTGTTTTGTTTTGCAAAACCACTCCTTGCTTCGCTAATGCTGTGAACAACAGGTACAATGTTCATAAAACATGTTGAAAAGAATTTAATAGTTACATTTATAAACAATATAGATCATAAATAGTTAGTTTTGCCATTACAGTGTAAACAGTTGAATATGTCAGGTCAAGAAATTCTGTCTTTATTTTATTTTAGAAAAACAAGTATCTATGTTAAGTGAAGTCAAGAAAGACTGTATTTATTTTATTTTTATAAAAACATGTATTTTTTCAGGAAATAGCTTTTAAGTTCAACCTCAAATGTCAGGAGATACATTGTACATTGTTGTTGTGTACATTACTGTTAAAAATGCACTTCTAATAAAGTGAGTGTTGGCTAACCCAGTTGTCCTTTTTAAGTTGAGGCGACGGGGGTGTTGTCGGCAGCTTCTGAATGTAACTAATAAAGTAACTTGTAATCTAACTTAGTTACTTTTAAAATCAAGTAACTTGTAATCTAACTAAGTTCATTTTAAAAATCAAGTAATCTGTAAAGTAACTAAGTTACTTTTTCAAAGTAACTGTGGCAACACTGTTCATGTTTTACATAAGTTTAATTATGGGTTCATTGGCTTTATTAGAAATAACTTCAACTTTATTCAAATGGAACTTGAAACACAACATTATTGATCCAAAGTGCTTTACAACACAAAAACAACAGTGAAATCAAAAACAAGAACAAAAATATTGTCATTATAATAACCACTACCTACACCAGTAACAATAATAATGCACAACTATTTAGGCACATTAAAAGGCGAATAAAAACGTGTTATCAGATTACTATTACAAGTTTCAGGGGAGGATCGGATGATGGAAAGGGAGAGAGTTCCAGAGGGAATCCAGTTTTACTACCGCCAAAAAATAATTGCAGCACCAAGCATATAGTTCAAAAGAGTAGTACTTAGTACTCAGTGTCGGAAATAATCATGGACGTGTTTTGGATGGAACATCAACCAGTTAGACTACCATCTCACATTCCTTTAAAAGGACTCATGCACTTGTACCTTGGTGGATTGCCATCATGTAATTGTCATAAAAAACATGACTCAGTACGTGCTCATTAGTTTTACTCAGGACCAAATGAAAATTACAGATAATATTCTTACTGCTTTAAATATAATTTGTTACTATACTGGACTATAGTTTTAGAACATAGGACAGGATTGAGAATATCCCTTGTATGTTTGAAGATCTTCTGCACAAGTGAAGAAACCAACTGCCAGAAGTTGCAAGCAGATGTTAAGGCCGGAGCATGCGTCTGCGTTGTCAGGGGCCCGCAAGCACCCAGTTGTAACGCAGGACTCGTTCTCATTCATGGTTTTCCAACCGTTGCGCGTGTTGCCATGCAATTCCCCGCCAGAACACTAGGCGGAGTAATGTTTTTTGTCAAAGCCAAGTGCTCTTCTATTTGGTCCATATTCGTTCGTCTAAATCTTCCGTGGTTTCCGGGCATGAACCGGAAACGCGACTACGGAAATAATGTAGTTAGCAGACCAATCACAGCCCTTGCGGGCGGGTGACGCTTGCGGGGCTTTGCCGTCTAGTTAGAAAAATTGGCCGACGCACGGCTCTTGCGCTTCCGGGCCCGTGAAAATGCAGAAGCATGCTCCGGCCTTTAGTGACCACCAACAGTTGTCAGGGACAGATCGTCAGTAGTGTACCTAGCATCAACAGCTGTTTTGGCCTTAAAATCACAAGAGCCTATCTTCTAAGGCAGCCTACCACAGGTTGACCAGACCTGGTTGTATGTTCCTACCATCTTGGGGCCCAGTTAAGATCGTTCCTACTGGTCCAGAGACATTGGCTGCAGCGTTCTGCAGTTTCATTTATGGTCTGGTGCAGGGCTTGTTCCTGGATTCCCAAATCTTTGAGTAACGTGAGGGTAGATGTTGCATTACGACCCCTGCAGCCAACCTCCACAGGGCAAACTATTGCTTTCCAGCCTCGTTGCTCAGCCATTGATGCCATTTCTGCATACCGAAGCCTTTTCCTCTCATTTGCTTTGTCAACAGCATCCTCCCAGGGTACTGTCAATTCTATTAAGTAGACAATGCGGATGGTGTTGGACCAGAGTACCAGGTCTGGTCTTTGGGTGGTGGACACAATGTGTGATGGGACTTTTAGCTGCTTGTCTAAATCCACCAGCATTTCCCAGTCTCGGGCATGCTCCAACTGCCCACTCCTGGTGAGTGGAGGAGGCCCTCGCTGTCCCTGTTCCCCTGATTGGACAAAAGGTGTCTTTGGAACTGGGCTCTGTGTTTTGGATGGCAAGGCATTGGTGGCGATTACCTTTGTTTCAATAATTCCTGCCAGGCATTTGAGTACGTGGTCGTGTCTCCACGTATACCTACCTTGTGTGAAACTTACTCCACAGCTTGTGAGGATGTGTTTCAGAGTAGCTCGGGTTGAGCATAGTGAGCAGGATGGATCTTCATTCAGCCAATGCGAGAGGTCTGGGAATGAAAGCAGGAAGCTTCTGCCTGTTTCCATTTTCCATTGCCCTTGTTGTGCCTGAGTGACAGCCTGAGCACATCGTGTTGCCTCCTCCTGCCGGGCCTCCAGGCCGCACAACTTTCGGCATTCTGATGGTGGTACCTTGTTCCCTAAACGCCAACTCTGGCCTAGGCCTAAACTGCCCCTTCCTTGTTGAACATGGCCCACAACGTCAGCATGCTGGAGTGCTGCCTTTGCCTGTTGAGTTGCTACTTTTGGTGTCCATTTCATTCCTGTTGTCAGAGATAGAAAATAATTACATCAGGAAATATTTGAGCTCTGTCTTCTGTTTATTTTGAAGTTTCATCTTGACGTCTTTCATTATGTCGTTCACTTCACACATTATGGATTCTTCTGCCAAATAAAAAGTAAAAAACTATTAAGCAGGACCCATGAAGTATTGTTTCCAAAATTTGCTAAATGAGAAAACAAAATGCCTCATCAGACTTTGACACTGGCCACACTTCAAAAAAAGGAATTTAAAAAAATGTTTTGATTTTAGAAAATGTATCTTTTTATAAAAATGATAACATTAATTAAAAAAGATATCCAGCGAATGTTGAGCAAATTTTAACCACAAACTCCTTTGTTTCCTTTATTTTAAGGGTAAGGCCATATGAAAAAATTCATAATTTTAAAATGACATCAAATAATTGTATGTATTTCCATTCATTGAAAATGAGTGCTGCCAGACTGCAACATTTCAAACAGAAGGGTGAGGTCAGGTCAACATAATACATGCAGAGCAAAATAGAAATAATTATTGTTATGTTATATGGTTAGAAAAAGTGGAGTATTTGATTTTCTGTTTTTCAAAAAGCCTAGCCTGGGTGCCAGACGAACTTAGCCCCGCCCACAACATTTGAGGTCGGGAAGTTCGGTCTGGCATTGCTCCGTTGGAGAGAAGCTATGCCCGAACAGAAGCTGTTCGGACCAATCAAATTGTCTGGAGAGCTGAGATGTGTAGATGCTGCCATTGAGTCTGTTTTAGAAGACATCGACAGCGCATTCATTTTGAAAGAGTAACAGAGAAACGCGATCAAGGCATTTGTAGATCGAAAAGACGTTTTTTCCGTCCTCCCTACGGGATTTGGAAAAAGTTTAATTTATCAGCTGGCCCCTATGGTCGCGAAGAAGATGGGACACAATGAAAACCCAGTGGTCATTGTGGTTTCTCCTTTGGTCGCACTCATGGAGGACCAAGTGAAAGAAAAAATTTAAATAAAAAAACCTAGAGTAAGAATGTTTCTAAAGTAAGAATGTTTCTTTGATCTATTTATTTAAGACAAAGTTGTTGTCTTTGAAGAAATTGTGTCTTATTTTAGGACTTATTAGGCAGATTCTCAATCTGACATCAGTTATATTTTTTTAATTCTGCTCCTTCAGGAATAGATATTCTTCAGAAAACCTTAAAATAAATTGAAAAAGTGTTATATTGTTTCTTGGGGTGCCCACTAGATCAACTGGTATTTTTTCCTCAGTCTTGATTTAACTTTACTTTACTTAAATTTTAATATATTTCATGAATAATATCATAATATGAAATGAATACAGTTTTGCTTTAATGAGGAAAAAAAACATAATATTTGAGACTTAAATAAAAAAAAGTCATAACTTTTTTGAAAGTAGTGAAAAAAATGTATTTAGGTATCAAGCAGTAAGAAGTTCGCTGGAGATCGACTCATTTAACATCTAAAATCTGGAACTTCTTTGTTTCGTTAGAAACTCCGAAACCCCTTTTAATAACAATAGATGTAAGTGATGATACCTTACAGTCAACAACCAGCAAACATTTCCTCCTCTTCAAAAGAAGCAACTTCCTTCAAGTCTGAGAGGATCTTTCCTCTTGTATTTATTTGTTAGTTGTTGATACAGGATTATTGGATTAAATGTAACAATATTTGATATATTTCCAACAGGGCTCTTTTGTCATGCCCTCTGCCTCACCTGCCTACTAGTCTCTCTCTCTTTCTCTCTCTCTCTCTCTCTCTCTCTCTTGTTGTGTGTGTAGGTGACGTGACTAATTGCAGATGAGAACCTGGTCTGCTGGAGTTGGGGCCTTGATTGTCCAGCTGCCTTTAAAAGCTTCACTCCTGCTCTCAGTCTGCGCCGGACTATAGACTAAGTTCATGTTAGTTCTAGCAGCCAAAGAATCGTAACATTTAAGATTCTGATCCTGTTGGTTCCGTGTCCTGACTTTGTCTGTCTCCCTGCTCGGGACCAGCAGCTGAATAATTCCCCCGACTCCAGCTCCAGAGTTCTACCTGCCTGCCTGCCTGCGTGCTTTATTGGAAATTCCACTAAACCTCAGTTTAGACTTTACTTCTGTCTCAGCCTTTGACTCTGTGTCCAAAGCCTGGCCGTAACATCTTTTTGCAACCAATGACAAAGTATTTTTGTGACAGATTTAAAAAAGGGTACAAGATTTTTGCATATTTTTAATATGCATATCGTAGGTTACTATTAATGAGTGTGACAGTTTAGACCACTGTCCCTGTTCGGCTGCCTGTCGGCGGCGCGCATTGATGGATGGTGTGAGCGGCAAGGCCCTCAAGCATACATTCTCTTTGTTCAAACACTCACAAACAATCTTACCCGCTCACCACGGCTCTGTACTGCAGACTAAAAGAGTCAGGGCGGGGCTGAGGGCTTTAAATATGGTGTCAGGAAATACCTGCTGCAACTGATTGGACTGATTGGCCATGTTTGGGCCAAACCATTTTCCCTTGTGTCAAAGAGGGACACTGGACATTGACATTGGACATTAATGAGTGACAATTTTAAATGTACTAGTGAAAATCACTAATCTGCTAAATGAAAGTAACATTAACATGCATGCTGTATTTTTTGATGAGTGTATTCATGGTTGGTTGGCAAAATGCTCAGTATTATAATCCCCCTGTTGATTGGGCCTGTCTAGTGGGAGGGGCCATGGGGTATATAAGGGGTGAGCTGCTGTCCTTCTGACAGTCTGCTGCATGCTGTTGCCGGAGGAGGTTGTCGGTGTTGTGCAGGGTGCTCAGCAGGGTGCTCAGCAGGGTGCTCAGCAGGGTGCTCAGCAGGGTGCTCAGCAGGGTGCTCAGCAGGGTGCTCAGCAGGGTGCTCAGCTCTCCACGGAATATCTACTGAGGTGATTATTCTATTATGTTGTAATTGAGTTTAATTTGCATTTATTTTGCTAATGGATTATTTGATTTATTGACATTGATTATTTGAAGTACCGGTATTTGATTTTGAATATGCTTTGATTTATTATAGAGAATATTTGATTATTGATTATTTGAATTGATTGAATTATTTGATTGTGGAATTGGTTTTGAATATGTTTTTATTTGACTATTTGCAGATGTTTGGGTTTTGGCCTCCTATGTATGTTGTGCACTTATTTTGACACTTTGGGAGAATAAATGTTGTTATAAACCAATTTGCAACTGTGTGCCTTGCCATCTTTGGGTTTGAAAGTCCAGTCTTTTTAAGGTTACATTACCTTCACCCGAGGCGGGGTGTGACAATGAGGATCTAACATAAATACCTGCTGCAGAGTTGTACCATTTACGTTTAACACTTGGTGACTGGCATTGGCTGGACTCTTCTCTAGGATCCATATCCATGTTTCCTTGTTTTTTATATACATGTATATAAAGGGAAGCAAGAAAAAAGTTGGTACAAGTTCTCAAAACATTGAAATTAGAACTCTTTGTAGATAATAACATTATAAGATTTAAGATAGCTCACTTGTATCCTTTGTTTCTATGGTGGATGGCAAAACCTGAGAATGAACAAATATATTTGTCTCTTAAAACATTTAATCAGGAAATATCCAACAGAAAGAAGAAATTATATATATTTACTTGAAATTGAGTGAGGCAATCTATTTGTAAAGACATTATTCAGCAAACACGATAAATATAATCTGTATGACTAAAATTAACGGTTCAGATTACACTTAATTGTGCAAAACTGTATGTAACTTACTTGAGTAGCTGAATTCATGGTTTCCTGTTTTGTTGCAGATGTGCTATATTTTTTCTAGTAATAATAGGAAACATTTTGCAGCGACATTTTTATAAAACTATGTGTCCATCGAGAGGCATCATCAGAACCTTTGGCACAAGTTCATGCTACTTTTCCTGTCATACAGCACTTCACTTTTCCCATATTTTGTCCTGTTACAGCCTGATTCCAAAATCGATTAAATTAATTTTTATCATCAAAATTCTACACACAATACCCGATAATGACCTCAAGCTCCATCAGGTTGGATGGGGAGCATCAGTGCACAGCCATTTTCAAATCTCTCCAGATATGTTCAATCGGGTTCAGGTCTGGGCCACTCAAAGACATTCACAGAGTTGTCCTGAAGCCACTCCTTTGTTATCTTGGCTGTGTACTTAGGGTCGTCGTCCTGTTGGAAGATGAACCTTTGCCCCAGTCTGAGGTCCAGAGCGCTCTGGAGCAAGTTTTCATCAAGGATGTCTGTGTACATTGCTGCATTCATCTTTCCCTTGATCCTGAAACAAATCCCCACAGCATGATGCTGCCACCACCATGCTTCACTGTAGGGATGGTATTGGCCAGGTGATGAGCGTTGCCTGGTTTCCTCCAGAAATGACGCTTGGCATTCAGGCCAAAGAGTTCAATCTTTGTTTCATCAGACCAGATCATTTTGTTTCTCATGGTCTGAGAGTCCTTCAGGTGCCTTTTGGCAAACTCCAGAAGGGCTGTCATATGCCTTTTACTAAGGAGTGGCCTCCGTCTGGCCACTCTGCCAGACAGGCCTGAAGTGCTGGAGTGCTGCAGAGCTGGTTGTCCTTCTGGAAGGTTCTCCTCTCTTCACAGTGCAACACTGGAGCTCTGTCAGAGTAACCATCAGGTTCTTGGTCACCTCCCTGACTAAGGACCTTCTCCCCCAATCGTTCTGTTTGGCCGGGCAGCCAGCTCTAGGAAGAGTCCTGGTGGATCCAGACTTCTTCCATTGACGGATGATGGAGTCCACTGTGCTCATTGGGACCTTCAATGGGGCAGACATTTTTCGTTACCTTTCCCCAGATCTGTGCCTCGATGCAATCCTGTCTCGGAGGTCTAAAGACAATTCCTTGGACTTCATGGCTTGGTTTGTGCTCTGACATGCACTGTCACCTGTGAGACCTTATATCAACAGGTGTGTGCCTTTCCAATTCATGTCCAATCAACTGAATTTACCAGAGGTGGACTCCAATCAAGTTGTAGAAACATCTCATGAATAATCAGTGGATACAGGATGCACCTGAGCTCAATTTTGAGTGTCATGGACAAGGCTTTTTATTTTGAATAAATTTGCTAAATTTTTTATCAGTACGGGTTGTTTGTAGAATTGAGGGAAAAAAATAATTTGATCCATTTTGGAATAAGGCAGTAACATAACAAAATGTGGGAAAAGTGAAGCGCTGTGAATACTTTCCAGATGCACTGTATCCCCTAGTGGTTGTTTAAATCGTCTTTACAGTGAAATATTACCTTTAACAACTTGAGATATTGCTTGAATGTTTTCCTTGGTCCAACTTTTGGGATCAATTCTTTGATCTCTTCATCCTCAAGGTTGTAAAAGTGGTCCTTATTGATTCCTTGATCTGTACAAATATTCAGGTGAAACAAATAGTTATTGTTTCATTGGGAGAAAAGGGGTGTTGGCACATTTGGGTGTTGACATGTTTGTCGGATGGGTCATTGCATATTTGATTTCTGGTTGGACTTGAATGAAAAGCTCAGACAATTATTTCAATTACATACACACCTACAGACCAATCATTCCTATCAAGTGAATGAACGTGTCCTTTAGTGTGTGAAAATGAAAAGGGTTTTTAGTGCTGGTGCTTCTCATACGTTGTGAACACAGACTGTGTGCATTGAGACTAATATGTCAGTTTTAAACTCCTCAACAAAGGTGCAGTATTTGTATGTCTGTGTTAGTCGGTGATTCATTAATATATCTGTGCCCCCCAAAGATACATGGTTATACTTTACCTTTAAAAGTCTCCATAAAATCGCTCAGACCCCACTCACTTAGTTTGTTACGAACAAAATCATCCATGTCCAAGAAAAGATACTGAAAGGAAAAAAAATAGTGAATCAGCCATTGTTGCTTTGACATTACTGAAACGTATCTGAATATTGAGTGAAAACAAAATCCATTGGAAAGTGCATTAACCCAAATAACCAACTGTTTAAACTGCACCTTTGTGTGATATTGTCTGTGAGGTTTCAACATATTTTAAATCATATTCACAACTAGACCATCGCCAGAAAGGTTGGACATAACTTTGAGGATATAGCATCCAAACAAAACAGAACTAAAACAGCTACATTCATTTAATTTGACTAACCCATACTGGCCATCCATCATCATCGCATGATACTTAACTTTCGTTTACAGTCAAGAGTTGCAACACAGTGATCAGTTAAATCATACCATATACGTGTGGTTAAGAGGAGAAATAATTATATTATTTAATGTTAAACTATACAGGAGACAGGCTGATCTTGTGTTACTCACCTTCTAAAACAGAACTAGGTTTTATGTTTCATTAGTTATTGATTCGTTTGGCAAAGCAGTGACAAAAGAGTACAGCCCGTTTCTACACACACTGTTTGATGTAGTATCTTCATAATACATTTACTGGTGAATATAATGTAATCAAGTTGTTGTACTTACATGTTCCCAGATCCTCTTTAATGCACCGATAGGATTCCAGTTGAACAACTCTTCAAGCTCAGTCTCCGCCCCTCCGCCCACAAAGCAGATTCAGCAAGTTTAAAGGAAGAGCTCACTGAAAAATGAAAATTCACTCATTATCTATCTATTTTTCAGGATGATAAAAAAACTGCAGCCTCATAAACTCTGGAGCGAATCAAACACTAAATAAACTCCATGTTCAGATCAGATCCTGATAACGGGTGAAGAGTGTTCATTAGTTAACGTGAGAGCAGGTCAGCAGGCGAGAGGAGGAGGAAACAGGAAGAGAGATGGTTATTGAGTCGAGCATCACAACCGTTTACTCTCAGTCACACCTCAAAATATTGCTATTGTCAGATCCCTCTTCCGTTAGAACCCCTTTCAAAACAAGAGTCCTAACCGACACCCTTCTTATAACAGGAACTACACATGTATCTGCCATAATAAAGCCACGAAATAAAATAGATTACACTAACGGAATATTTGAATAATGGACAAAAATTAAAACTATCCTTTATCAATCTGTAGCATATTCCCCCAAAAAATGCTCAAGACTTTCAACTGTTGTTTTCAGGTTTATTTGAAACTGTCCTAAACAACACCGTAAGAGCTTGTGCCCTGTCATAGGGCGCTAAAATATCAAAAGTTTCCTTTGTGAAGTTACAGATTAATAAAAGTAAGTCCCCGTCTATACAAGAACTTCACTTTCAAGATAAAAGCATGTAAAAAAAACCTCTGTTTACCTTATATTTTTGATTTTTGATACAGTAAAGGCTAAATCACAGTTTGTCCTTTTAAACTTCAGGTGCAGCACACAAGTCTAAACTATATAAATGTCAAATCAGTGTGAAGAGCACTGACAAACTCATAGACTTTCTGTTGTAGTCAGATTTTTTTTTTCATAACCTTATTTTGTCAATTTTGCTTTTATTAACTGATGAAAACGCAACCAATAATCTAGGAAATTGTGGATGTGCTACACCGAGATGCATCGTTGTGCATTTGAATCATTGACTGCTGAATCGTAATGTAATCGTGAGGCTAGTGAAGGTGCACTAGTGAGCAGCCAGTCATCACAGTCATGTCAGACAGGATGGCAGCATCTCCCAGCTCCTGTGCTAGTTATGCTGGTTTTTCTTCTCTTTGGTGGAGCTGAGTGGTGATTTTCAAAGGACTAAGGTACCGGGGCATCAAGTTTACAGCTAATTCGGCCAAACACAAACACAAATATAGTTTCCTTTTGTTAATGTACACACATGATTTACTAACTTGTTGTGCTTAATGTAGAGACACTACAGGTGAATACAGTCAAATTTGTATCTAATAATATCACAATCACCACCTTAATTACATTACTCTAAAAATCTGCATAACAAATCTGTTAACTATAAAAGCCAGCATAACAAACAATAGATTGTGAGATGAGACCACATAGGCAGTCTAACCGAAGGAGGGCCCAGGGGTGCCAACAGTTACTCACCTCAGGTGTATCACAGCAACAATGATACAACACTCTAGTCCCAGTGCTCTCACTCACATGCATTACGTGGTGACCTCGCCCGGAGTGCCAAGCCTCACAACAGTGTGGCACTAAGCTGCACTCAAACAAATGATATGGAAATTTAAGAATATAACCATATATATATCTGTAAACGATATAACCAATAATGGTGTAACCCGGTTGGTCAAACAAAGACAATTCAAACAAACTAATCAAGGATCTCAGAGTGAAGATGCAGAACAGTCAAATGCAAGTATCTTATTTAGGAGGACTAAAAGCTGTCTCTCCGAGTAGGCGACGGAGAGGCGAGGAATCTAAACATAAGTATGTTTCCTTTGAAGATAAGCAACCATACATTCAGTTACTTGGAGAATAAACAAACGATAAAGAAGGGTCTGACCGTTTTCAGGTCATACACAATTCAGACCATTGAAACAGTTCAAGTCATAAAGTATTTTGACAGGTTGTATATGTATGTAGACATAGGTCATACAGCAATTAAACAGGTTACATATATATCTAGATATAGATCATAAAACTTACTTTTCAACTAAAGCATAGGTTTTAGCCACACTTAGAAATTTTTCACTACAATTATTATCATTGAAAAGACAAAGCCATTCGGGCCAAGTGGCAAAGATCTGTAGCACTTTCACCACAATGTTCCTGGTTTGAACGAGACTGTGGACCTCTGCATGTCAGCCACCTTCCTTTGGACTATGATGAGTTCATGATGAAAACGCCCGATGCCAAAACAAACACTAAAATCGCTGCATTAAATGAACAAAAAAAAAAAGTCAAAAGTACACTCAAAGAGAACAAGAATAATATCTTGATGAAAATGTGTATTATAGTTGTGTAATGTGTATGTTTGTTGTGTTATTCTCGTAATGTGTTGTCATTGTTTTTCATTGACAGTAAGGAACATCTGTTTGAAAGCTCAGTATGGATTTGTGTTGGCTTCAAGTTGATTGTAGAATTTCCCCACCCTGGCAAGCTCTACTGAAACATCTAAAAAGCAAACAAACAAAAGCTTATTGTGTAAAATATGCACATTATCAATGACGCTATGATGAATAATTCTATCATGATATGTTTTCTACCTGGGAATGAGCAGTCATCTGTCCCGAGTGACAGCTGGATTGATTCCATCAGGGTTTCCTTTAGCGTTTTCAAGATTTTCCCCTAAATCAAAACCATCGGTATTACTTTTCACTCACACAGCCAAATTATGTGTTGAAGATTTGCTGACTCATACATGCATTAACAGTTTAGATGTGTATTTAGATTCAGACAGTGACTGGAGGAAAAGCATCTTTCTGAATGATACACACACCACTTCAATATTTTTACCTTGAATTGTAGATAAAGATATGAAATCTGACATACCCTCAACTCATTTAGTTGCCCCAGCATGTTGTCTTTTGCCATCTTAAACATGGTGTCCTTTTGATCATGCACATGGTCGTTAATAGTGCGCCTCATGTTTTCCAAGGAGCCTTCTCCTGTAATCTTAGCTGCGTCTACAATAGAACACTGTTGTCAAACCCATGTTTCTGTACAATCATGATGCAAATGTGCATTATTTTAACCACAGGTTGTACATGCTGTGATCTTCATTATCACCTGTATAGCATTTCTGCATGTTTTCCTCGATTGTCTCTGTCAGACTGCTGTAGACTGTTTTCTTATCCTCCCGGATGATTTTTTTTAGTTTTTTCTTGAGATTGTCCTCCTGAGAGAGATAGAGAGAGACAGAGTGAGAGAGAGACAGAGTGTTATTGTAAACCTCAAAAAAAATATAAAAATAAAAAGTAGAGCTCAGCACAATAAAAAAATTGATAGCCTTTAACCCGACACAAGTGTCTCACCCCCCCCCCCCCACACACACACACACCTCTGTCTTGAGAAAATGCAGTTGCAGACGAACATCTTTGTAGGCGTTAATCATCCCCTCTGTGTCCAGTGAAAACGATTCAATGGCGCCCTTGAATGGTCCACTTTTATCTTCATTTCTGAAGAAGTTGAAATGCTTACATTATATAATACACCCTTTAGTCAATTAAACTTTGAAAAATTGATGTCATCATTCAGTAATTTCTCACGGGAAGGTCATCCTGAATTCCTCATCAATGCTGCCAGTCAGTTCTGAACTTAAAGTCGTGTTGATGTTCTTTTTCCTTCCATTCTTTGCTTTGAATACGCCATCGTTGTTAACAGCAAACTTCAATCTCTTGTGGAAGGCACTACCATTTTCTCCACGCTGAGAGGAGAACAAATATTTTATTATAAATATTATTAAAATAGATATAAATTGTGAATTAAGTTGTTAAATATAATTATAAATACATACAGGATCTAAAATGGAGTCCATCTGTTCTTTGAATGAATCTTGTGATTTTCCAACCCCCTCAGTGAGGCATCGTTCAAATGTCGAGTAAATCTCATTGATTGTTTTTTGGAGCTGTTCGAGTTCATGCTGCATCTTTTTTTCAAGGTCTGTGCAAGCCTGCTTTTTACTGTCAGCCTTAAATAAAACACAAATTCATTTGAATTGATGACATTTACAGTAGTCTTGATTTTGACAATTTTTGAAGAAAACAAAAATCAGTTGGGGTAGGAAGGACCTGTAGACTCTTTCAATATTGATTTGGCATCAAACAAAGTTATTTAATTTTTACATGTTTAAACTGGATTTAAGCATATACCTATTTGATGTCAATGTTATTTTCAGGGAACATAAATGCCAATGAGGAGGATTTAACACAAGGAGAGAGGTTTCGTTACTCGATCTTACCACGTCCCTGAATCTTGTCCCTTGAATCAGAGAGAGAATCCCACGAGCTCCAGACACATAGTTTAATGCCTCTGAGTGATTGTTATTCAGACTTTGCAGAACATCCCGAAGTTTGGGAATTTCTATTAAAAAAAACCCACAGTTTTGGATCATACTTTAAACTCGTCATTCACTTGTCATGACATGAAGAAACACTTTACCCACCAGTGTCATCTGGCTGTAGATTTACGCCATTATGAAACTCCTTGCGGCTCACAGTGAACACTTCGAAGGAGAATTGTGCCTGCAAAGAATAAGGGTTTGATGATGAGGCAGGCTTGGATTCAGGACAATCTTTGTTGATCAGATTTTCTGTTGCTCTGCAGAAACTCACGCTGCATTGTGGGTATTCATTTTGGAATTCTCTGTTCACTGCACGCTTGGCTTCTTGGTTTCTTTTGAGCACAAGATCACAAACTGACCTACAAGAAAAGTTTGAGTAAATGAATTGAGTCTTTGGAATTGGGGAACTTTTGTTAAGAGCTTTGTGACCATCTGGATATAAACTCTGGATTTTATCTGCAAGGTAGATTCTGAACTACTCTGTTGCTTTATCGTTTACAGTTATTCTCAATGCCGACACCAGGGTCTGCTCAACAGCAGCACGAGGTCAAAAGAAAGTCATACTTTTGGAATCTTAAATGACTTACTGATCATCGGAATCATCAACATTATCAGACTTGGTGCAGATGAAGTGAATGCGCTGACACTCGCCACCATTTTCTATCAGGCTACTGGCATTTTGCAGGATCTCCCAAGCGTCTTTCTCTGCTACTGGTCGATTAATGTCAGCCACAATCCACACAGTAGAGCAACTTCCAACAATCTGACGAGGCATAATATCAAGTTAATTATGAACAATTAACTATCAGTGCTTTGGAATACATTTGACAGTTTCCAGATAATACATAAATGCAATATTAAATACAACAAACAGTAGTAAATGTGAATAAGTGACCTTTTTCCACATGTTGTCTCTGCTCTTGTTACGGTCTCCATTTCCTGGAAGGTCCACAAGCGTGACATGCTGGAGAAGTTCCTTGTTAGGCAACCTGACAGTCACGCATTCCACTAAGGGCCAGTACTGTCTCACTCCATCTTCTTCCTGGTTTGATGCACTTACATATCTGACAAATTTGTCACGTAGCTCTTCAGCCTGATGTAAAAAAATTGAGTAAAACAATGCAAATAATTACATTTATACACACCTTCAAAGTATGAAGAACAGTGAAACACTATCATTGAAATAAATAAAAGTAAAGGTCTCAAATTTGATAATTAAACCTGAAGACGAGACAAAAGTAACATTTTAAGTGATTATGAACACACCTGTAAATCAATATAAATACTTTTTCATGTTACTTACAGATTGACATTTCAACGTTTTCTTTTCCGAACTGAGGAATTCAGGAATTCCTTTGAAATATTTCTTGTCCATGAGTTCTTCAACAGATTTTGATTTCCAATCTTCTCTGTACAGTGCTCTCATCTTTTTACGAGTATCATCATCATCATCATCATCCAGAAGATTCTTGGAATTCCACAACTCATTTTTCCAGTCCTAATAAAGACATTCATTATCAGGATAGTTGAATTAAATGGCATATAATGTCTGGCAACTGGATATTTGCAGCTACACTGTACATTTTCAAATTGTAAAAAGTAAAGATTAACATACTCACCTCTTTTTTAATGAACTCAATTTCTGCCTCATACTCTTCACTGTTGTTGTTTGCCTCCACTTTGAACATGACTGAGGTGCATGCACAGACGCTTCCAGAGGTCAGAAGATTCTTCTCTCCAACGATGGCATTTATCAAAGAGCTCTTTCCAGCCCCGGTTTTTCCAAAGACACCGACCAGCATCCTTTTTTTTTGTCTCCAAATCAGAGATTTTATTCCTGTTGTACATAAATTTAATTATGGGTTAATTGGCTTTACTAGATATAACTTCAACTTTAATCAAATGGCACCTGAAACACAACATTATTGATCCAAAGTGCTTTACAACACAAAAAACAACAGTGAAATTAAAAACAAGAACAAAAATATTGTCAATTTAATAATCACCACCTACACCAGTAACAATAATAATGCACAACCATTTAGGCACATTGAAAGGCTAATGAATAAAAACGTGTTTTCAGATTACTATTACAAGTTTCAGGGGAGGATCGGATGATGGAAAGGGAGAGAGTTCCAGAGGGAATCCAGTTTTACTACCATCACAAAAATGATTGCAGCACCAAGCACATAGTTCAAAAAAGTAGTACTTAGTACTCATTGTCTTAATTAATCATGGATGTGTGTTGACTCAGTACGTGCTCAATAGTTCTACTCACGACCAAATGAAAATGAAAGATAATATTCTTACTGCTTTAAATTTAATGGGTTACTGTACTGGACAATAGTTTTAGAACATAGGACAGAATTGTGAATATCCCTTGTGTGTTTGAAGGTCTTCTGCACAAGCTGTTCGAGGATTCCCAGATCTTTGAGCAACGTGATGGTGGATGTTGCATTACGACCACTGCAGCCGACCTCCACAAGGCGAACTATTGCTTTCCAGCCTCGTTGCTCTGCCATAGATGCCATTTCTGGCATGTATGGAATCTGGCATCTCATTCGCTTTATCAACAGCATCCTCCCATGGTACTGTCAATTCTATTAAGTAGACAACACGGATGGTTTTGGACCAGACTACCAGCTCTATAACTTGTGAGGATTTGTTTGAGGGTAGATCTGGTTGAGCATAGTGAGCAGGATGGATCTTCATTCAGCCACTGCTGGAGGTTTTGGAAAGAAAGCAGGAAGCTTCTGCCTGTTTCCATTTCCCATTGCCCCTGTTTTGCCTGAGTGACAGCCTGAGCACATCTTGTTGCCTCCTCCTGCCGGACCACCAGTCCTACCAACTTTTGGCATTCTGATGGTGGTACCTGGTACCAAAAAGGACTACTCTGGCCTAGGCCTAAACCGCCCCTTCCTTGTTGAACATGCCCCACAATGTCAACATGCTGGAGTGCTGCCTGTGCCTGTTGAGTTGCTACTTTTGGTGTCCATTTCATTCCAGTTGTAAGAGATATAAATTACTTACTTCAGGAAATCATTGAGCTCCGTCTTCTTTTCCTTTTGAAGTTTCCTTTCGACATCTTCCATTATCTTTTTCACTTTACACTTTATGGATTCCTCTGCCAAATACAAAGTAAATAACTATTAAGCAGGACCCATGAACTATTGTTTCCAAAATGTGCACAATGAGAAAACAAAGTGCCTCATCAGACTTTGACACGGGCCACACTGCAAAAAAAGGAATTTAAAAAAAGAACAGTTATCTTGTTTAGCATGTATTGCTTTAGAAAAGTAATCTTATTTTAAGAATGATAACTTTAATTTAAAAAGATATCCAGCGAGTATTGAGCAAATTTTTACCACAAACTCCTTTGTTTCCTTTATTTTAGGGGTAAGGCCATTTGAACAAATTCATCATTTTAAAATCAAACATCAAATAATTGTATATTTTTCTATTCATTGAAAATGAGTGCTGCCAGACTGCCACATTTCAAACCGGAGGGCGAGGTCAGGTCAACGTAATTCATGCAGAGCAAAATAGAAATAATAATTGTTATGTTATACGGTTAGAATAACTGGAGTATTTGTTTTTTGACCATTTTTTGACTGTTTTTGAAAAAGCCCTTACTCTGTCAAAAAATTGCTTCTTAGTCTGTCAATGATTGACAATGTAGAAAGTGGTATCATCCTGAATGAGAGACGATAGATGGTTCTGACTTTTCAAAGAAGCTGAATTTTTGTTATGTTTTAATTAAAAAAAAAAACTAAAGTAAGAATGTTTCTTTGATTTTAATTTAAGACAAAGTTGTTGTCTTTGAAGAAATTGTGTCTTATTTTAAGACTTATTAGGCAGATTCTGAATCCTACATCAGTTATATATTTTTTAATTCTGCTCCTTCAGGAATATATATTCTTACCAAAGCCTTAAAATAAATTTTAAAATGTGTTATATTGTTTCTTGGGGTTCCCACTAGATCATCTTGATTTAACTTTACTTGACCTAAATTTAATAGATTTCGTGAATAATAGCATAATATTACAAGAATACAGTTTTGATTCAATGAGAAAAAAATATATTATTTGAGTATTAAATAAAAACAAGTCATAACTTTTTAACAGTAATGAAAAAAATGTTTTTAGGTATTAAGAAATAAGAAGTTCGCTGGAGATAATTGTTTCTTTAGAAACTCCGAAACACCTTTTAATAACAATAGATGTAAGTACAGTCAACAACTATCAAACATTTCCTCCTCTACAAAAGAGGCAACTTCCTTCAAGTCTGAAAGGATCTTTCCTCTTTTATTTGTCGGCTTGATACAGGATAATTTTTTTGCAGTGCAGTCTGACAAAGTTTTTTTGTGGTAAAGATTTAAAAACAGGTAATTGCTCTACAAGGACATTTTCATATCAAAGATATTTTTGCATATTTTTATTTTGCATATTGAAGGTTGCTAATGTTGAGGATATAACATAAATACCTGCTGCAGAGTTCGGCCGTTTACGTTTAAGTTTTGGTGCCTGGATTTGGCTGGACCCCTCTCTAGGATCTGTATCTATGTTTCATTGTTTTGTATATACATGTATAAGAAAGGAAGCAAGAAAAAGGTTGTCACAAGGTTCTCAAAATATTGAAATGTGGTGTCTGTGTTGATAATAATACGATAAGATTTAATATAGCTCACTTGTATCATTTGCTTCACTGGCGGATGGCAAAACCTGAGAATGAACAAATATATTTGACTCTTATAACATAAATCATGAAACATCCAACAGAAAGAAGAATTTTTTTATTTTTACTTGTAAAATAATTATTGACTGCAATAAACATTACATTTAACTGTGCAAAACTGTACGTAACATACTTGAGTAGCTGAATTCACGATTTCCTGATTTGTTGCAGATGTGTTATATTTTTTATAGTAATTATAGGAAACATTCGCTAATCGATAACAGCAGAGACATTTTCATAAAACTCTTTGTGTCCATCTAGTGGCATCAGCACCTTTAACACAAGTTCATGCTCCTTTTCCTGTCATATCCACTGGTATTAGTTTAAATCGTCTTTACAGTGCGGATTATTACCTTCAACAACTTGAAATGTCGCTTGAATTTTCTCCTTGGTCCAATTTTTGGGATCAATTCTTTGATCTCTTCATCCTCAAGTTTGTCAAATTCGTCCTTATCGATTTCATTATCTGGAAATAAAAATAAATTGATATTATTTCATTAGGGGCGAAACAGGTGTTGGCACATTTGTTGGTTTAATCTTAAAGGATATGTCAGTCCCACAGAGTTAACATGGTTGGATTAGGTCATTGCATATTTGAATTCTTGTTGGACTTGATTTAATAGCTTATTGTAGTCAGACAATTCTTTCAATTCCACACACACCTACAGAACAATCATTCCTATCAAGTGAATGAATGTGTCCTTTAGTGTGTGAAAATTAAAAGGGTTTTTACTGCTGGAACTTCTCATACGTTGTGAACACAGACTATGTGTGCACTGAGATTAATATGTCTTAATATGTTTTAAACTCCTCAACAAAGGTGCAGCATTTTTATGTCTGTGTTAGTCGGTGATTCATTAATATATCTGTGCCCCCCAAAGATACATGGTTATACTTTACCTTTAAAAGTCTCTATCAATGTGCTGAGACCCCACTCACTGAGTATGTTACGAACAAAATCATCCATGTCCAAGAAAAGATACTGAAAGGAAAAACAAATAGTGAATCGGTCATTGTTGGTTTGACATTACTGAAACGTATCCAATTAAATATTGATGAGTGAAAACAAAATCCATTGGAAAGTACATTAACCCAAATAACCAACTGTTTAAACTGCACCTGTGTGTGATATTGTCTGTGAGGTTTCAACATATTTTAAATCATACTCACAACTAGACCATCGCCAGAAAGGTTGGACATAACTTAGAGGATATAGCATGCAAACAGAACAGAACCTAAACACCTTGAAAACAGCTACACTCAGTTAATTTGAGCAGCCCCTACTGGTCATCCATCAACATCGCATGATACTTAACTTTCGTTTACAGTGAAGAGCTGCATCACGGTGATCAGTTAAATCAGATACATTATACGTGTAGTTCAGAGGGGAAATAATTATATTAATTAATAATGTTAAACTATACAGGTTATACAGGAGGAGACAGGGTGGTCTTCTGTTACTCACCTAAAACAGAACTAGGTTTTATGTTTCATTAGTTATTGATTCGTTTGTCAAAGCAAAGCAGTGACAAAAGAGTACAGCCCGTTTCTACACACACTGTTTGATGTAGTATCTTCATAATACATTTACTGGTGAATATAATGTAATCAAGTTGTTGTACTTACATGTTCCCAGATCCTCTATAATGCACCGATAGGATTCCAGTTGAACAACTCTTCAAGCTCAGTCTCCGCCCCTCCGCCCACAAAGCAGATTCAGCAAGTTTAAAGGAAGAGCTCACTGAAAAATGAAAATTCACTCATTATTTATCTATTTTTCAGAATGATAAAAAAACTGCAGCCTCATAAACTCTGGAGCGAATCAAACACTAAATAAACTCCATGTTCAGATCAGATCCTGATAACTAGTGAAGAGTGTTCATTAGTTAACGTGAGAGCAGGTCAGCAGGCGAGAGGAGGAGGAAACAGGAAGAGAGATGGTTATTGAGTCGAGCATCACAACCGTTTACTCTGTCACACCTCAAAACAGTTCTATTGTCAGATCCCTTTTCCGTTAGAACCCCTTTCAAAACAAGAGTCCTAACCGACACCCTTCTTATAACAGGAACTACACATGTATCTGCCATAATAAAGCCACGAAATAAAATAGATTACACTAACGAAATATTTGAATAATGGACAAAAATTTAAACTATCCTTTATCTATCTGTAGCATATTCCCCCCAAAAATGCTCGAGACTTTCAACTGTTGTTTTCAGGTTTATTTGAAACTGTCCTAAACAACACCGTAAGAGCTTGTGCCCTGTCATAGGGAGCTAAAATATCAAAAGTTTCCTTTGAGAAGTTACAGATTAATAAAAGTAAGTCCGCGTCTATACAAGAACTTCACTTTCAAGATAAAAGCATGTAAAAAAACCCTCTGTTTACCTTATATTTTTGATTTTTGATACAGTAAAGGCTAAATCACAGTTTGTCCTTATAAACTTCAGGTGCAGCACACAAGTCTAAACTATATAAATGTCAAATCAGTGTGAAGAGCACTGACAAACTCATAGACTTTCTGTTGTCAGATTTTTTTTTTCATAACCTTATTTTGTCTTTTGATTTTATTAACTGATGAAAACGCAACCAATAATCTAGGAAATTGTGGATGTGATACACCGAGATGCATCATTGTGCATTCGAATCATTGACTGCTGAATCGTAATGTAATCGTGAGGCTAGTGAAGGTGCACTAGTGAGCAGCCAGTCATCACAGTCATGTCAGACAGGATGGCAGCATCTCCCAGCTCCTGTGCCAGTTATGCTGGTTTTTCTTCTCTTGGGTGGAGCTGAGTGGCGAACTCTTTGTACTTAATGTAGAGACACTAAAGGTGAATACAGTCAAATTTGTATCTAATAATATCACAATCACCACCCTGATATGCAAATTGGGCAATGCAAAAATGAATATATATCAACATTTTACTTTATTACATTACCCTGGGAAGGCCCAGGGGTGCCAACAGTTACTCACCTCAGGTGTATTACAGCAACAATGATACAACACTCTAGTCCCAGTGCTCTCACTCACATGCATTACGTGGTGACCTCGCCCGGAGTGCCCAGCCTCACAACAGTGTGGCACTAAGCTGCTCTCAAACAAATGATATGGGAAATTAAGAATATAACCATAAATATATCTGTAAACAATATATCCAATAATGGTGTAACCTGGTTGGTCAAACAAAGACAATTCGAACAAACTAATCAATAGAGTATATGCTGTCAATAAAAGAATAAAATCAGTTGTTGCAGTTGATGATTCCACCGCGGCCTTCCCATATAACCAGAGATGAACCACTCGCTTTTCGGCATCTTTGTTTCTTAGTCACAGACGCAAACATACATTTAAAACAACTTAACTTAAAGTGCCAGCAATAACTGGGCTCATACAACATGCTGAATATCTACCTGTGTAAAGAGAGGGTAAGGATTGTGACTCAGAGGCTTTTCTTTTGGTGGTGGTGTTTCCATTCATTGATACTTTGAAAAACCTAGTATAAAGAGTAAGCTGTGATACATCAGCTTTCATTTTTACTCAACATATGAGCTGGGTAGTACCGAGATGTCTTTTTTTATATTTGAAAATGTTTTTGCGTTGTGTCAACCAGCGTGTACAACAATCATTTGGGTTTCACGTGCAGGTTCAAGTATGCAGATTGTCCCCCGTGCTTCTCACCTTGTGACCACTAGAGGACGGTATGAGTCAATGTTTTGCCAAACAGATGTTTTGCTTCATCCCCCCAGTATTTAAGCATCTTTTAACCCTGAGTTCAACATGAACTATGCTGATGATTGCAAGTTCATCACTACCCTATTGGTAGTGGTATCTTCAGTTTCTGCTGAAACCGTGTGACGCAGCTGTATGAGAATATATTCTGTGATGTTTCCTCACTTTCTGCACCTTGTGTTATCTGTGTTATTCTAAATGTTCACATTATTTTGTCCAACCCATTCAAAAGAATGAGGGTGAGCTAGACAAACCTCTTAGTATGATGCTGCAGAGTTCATTGGCATCACAATTAGCACCGTCCACAATGATCATACTCTTGACTCAACACATCTTTAGCACAAAATAGAAAATCATAACCTTTATGAAGACAGGATTCACTGATGGACCGTTCTATTAGATTTCATTACTTTACAAACATAGAATCAAAAGGAACACGTCCTTGCCACTATGTCAATACTAAAAGTCCTGGCTGCTACATTGGATTGCATGAATGGCTGTAACTAAGTCAGAATATGTTTGGGTGACTGCGAATGAGCGTCCCTGTTCACTTGCCTCCAGTGCCAAGCCCAGCTGACCAGACCTTTCCATGACCCTGCTCAGCGATGACAGCTGCACCCAGTGTCGATGGAACACCACCTAATTCCAGAATCGACCGAACAATGGTTCCTTCAAGACAAGGTCCCTCAAGACAGACAGACCTGGTCTTCAGCAGGGCCTGACTCAGCCCCAGCCACCCAGGTGTGCCCTGCTCGCACTGGCACAACAACTCTTCTATTTATGATGTGTTTACCTCACTTTACCTCATTTCCCCTCATTTCCCTGGTCTATATTTGCAGTCATGCTGAGCAGTCGGGGATTTTCCTGTTTACAGGTTAACTTTCAAACATCAGAAAAATCCAGAAAAACAGATTAGTGGTTACCTTGACTTTGTGGATGCTAGAATTATCAAACAACAAAAGGAAAGCTCTCTGTAGCAAGTAGATTGAAGGAGTGCCACAAAGATGAGAGGTGCAAAAAAAAAAGCATTTACACAGGTTGGTGCACCTTTGGACTTCCAACCAAAAAGAGGCAAATGGTCAACCTGCAGGACACCTGTGTTTGCTCTCGCCTGAGTATGTGTGTGTTGTCATGGCACGTAGCTTAGGGTCACGTCCTCTGCCCAGAAGGGGTAATTTTCTAAACGTGAGCATTAAGAAAGACGGTAAGCAGCTGTACCTGAAAACATACTATCAGTCAGATTTTATGTGACTTTTACAATTTAGAGAGAGTGACAATGGTGGTACACTTCACCTGAAAACCTCTCAATGTTTTTTTTCTTTTCTTGTGAAGCACTTTTTCAAGTCATTACGGAAAAAAAATCATCTTCAGACTCAGGAGTGAATTTTGAGATACAAACTCAAGGTAAAAACATTTAAAGCCTCAAGCAAAGAAGACGAAATTGGCCAACCATATAGCCTATGTTGTTACAACACTGGTTGAGAGATTTGAGGTTGTAACTTTGATCTGTTTGAAGCTCAGTCAATTCAGTGTGTTTGTTTGTGTACTTGTTTATGTTACCTCTTTAGGACCTTTATCAATATAAAACAGTGATCTTGTCAGCACCAGGAGACCTCATGGGGACCAAAGCCAAGTGCTAATGATGCAAAACTTAATTTTGGAGGTCCTGTTACGCTTAGTGGTAATATGTGTATTCTGGTTAGGTTAAGGTTGGTTAGGCATGCATAGGGAAACGGTTTTGGCTAATGCAAAGTCCCATTAAGGATAGCTGCACAAACCTGTATGTGTCAGTATTCCAGCAAGGGGTAAACACCGCCTCTGGTCATCACGAAAAGCTGTGGCGGTAGTGATGTGCAATGGTAACGGGAAGAGAAGCTTCTGCCTAATGTAAAACAGATTAACCGAGTGTTATGAATCCAAACTATCTGAGTGATCTGGCAGCTTCTCATAAGACCAGAAATCCCTTCTAAAGAAACACTGTAGAGGAAGCCTGTGTGAGAGCGAAGCATTTATGGAATGATGCTTTCTCAAAGTGAGCGGATCTGATTTAAGAGGCTCCACGTGAGCTCTTGATAAGTGGGGACATTTAACACTTCCTCCTGTTAGAGTAACAAGGGTTGTTACCTGGTAACCAAACACAACCTGCCACAAGTTCAGGATGCAATTGAGAAAGAGGAGAAACATTGCTCTTTATCTTTCTTTCATTCTCCCCAGCCCTCTCACCTACCCTCTGTTTCGGACCATAAATGGCAGGGATGTTGTGTGACGGATGACCACGCAGCCCCTGACTGAACAGGGAGCCGTGGTGCCGCTGCAGAGAGTTCCTGCAGTTTCTCCATTCAGGTCCATTCACAGATGACAAGTCTGGGGGATCCCCTTCTCCTACGGAGCAAAAGAACCACGTTTTGCCCGACAACCCACCTCCCCACTCTCCTTCCTTGTCCTCCGACCCAGACCTAGTAACGCTGCTGTATTTTTATGTTGTTTGACAAACTGCTCCTTAGCAACCAGACTAAAGGCACCCGGAGGCCCATCCCCGCAGAAGTATACAGTATTTAAAATTAGCCTCATTCTACATGGGAGAGATAAAACTCATCAATCACATGCGTGTGTATCTTACCCTCACATGAAAACCAAGCATTTACACACATGTTATATGAAGAGCTTAGTTCATAAAATGGGAGTTCAAAAACAAGTTCAAAGGTGACACAAAAGACAAATTCTAAATCATCCTATGTGGGATGAGATGATTTGAGAACCATCTCATTTTAGTTTTGACAACTAAATCCTTGCGACTGAAATTAAACGGGGCCATGTCCAGATACGAGCAATTTTGAACCCAAGCTTTCCACAAGGTATTTTCCACGTCAAGCCCAGTTACAGCATGCTTGGAAAATAAAGTCAAGCTCTGCCCGCAGTATATAATAAAGTAGAATTAGGTGTGATATATGGACTGCGTTTTATATAGCATTTATAGAAGCAGACTAACAGTCTTAATATTTCTATATGAAATCGACACCTCCTCACTCCAATAAATCTGACTGGGCATATGAGCTGAGGGCTGCTCTGATGACAGGTTGTGGAATAAGTAGTGTCGAACACACGGACCCGAGCATGCACACATCCACGAACACATTTACAAATGTTGAAGCGATGCGGCTGTCTCCCAGTGCTGCAGGATTCTGGGAAAGTCAACAAGTTCCCCCTTCCCTTCCAACTCTTCCTCCACACCTCGTGTGCCTCTGGCTATGAGAATTTATTTTACAAGATGGTGTGAATTCAACATTTACTGATGCCATGTTACACCAAGTGTGCTGACAGTCTTCTGAGGAACTACAAAGCTCTTGATGCTGCTGCAGCTGCGTTCGTCTCCATGTGGCTTGAACCAAGTCGGCGGCTGTGCCTCCCCAGCGTGAGAGCTCAGGCAGCGGGGCACATCTGCTGCCAGGCGTGGTGAGATAACTTCCGCACCCTCTGTGTCTTGTGATCTCCTTTCTCACCCCACCAGCATGGCTACGCATGTGGCTTTTTACCGCCACACCACACACTAAAGACCATCCCAGGGCAAGTTTTGAATGTTCTCTCACGCCCTCAGCTTTCAGATTTTATCCACTGTCAAGTTTGCACTATGAGCCTATATTACACTATTAACACAAAATTCCTCCAATGTTAAGGAAACAAATGGAGAGGATTAGCACTTAGCAATTTTTTTTTCTGATGTCCTGTGTTTGACTGGACATTATCTCTCATACCACACTGCATTACATGGTTATGATTTATCTGGTGTATTTACTTACTTTATGATTGTATTATTATCTATTTCCAGATAATTTTTTGCTTTACCTTCTTTGCTGTATAGAGCACAACATCACATCCTTCTCTTCCTGTCTTTTAGTGGCTCGACACTCACCCAATGATATGCCTGATCATGCAAGACTGTCCTCCTCAACCACCATTGTTTTGCCTCCCCTCCTTCTTTTGGATGGTTAACACTTGAATGTAAAGTGGTGAAGTTGGAATTTTATTCAAATCTGGGCTGAAGAGAGTGTGATGGGGAGGGAGGGAGAAACAGGTGCAGTGGGATGGAGTTTTCAGAATATGAAATACTTAAATGATTAGTCACTTGCTGATTAAACTTCTGTCGGTTGATGTTTCAGTGAACCAACAAATCACTCGAGCTCACAACACCGTTTTAAAGTTTTCCCAAAGACCCTGTGAGGTTTGTTGTGTACGGTCCCCACCATGCAGCTCATCCACAAGGCCCTCATCCTTACAATAAAGGCTGGGTTTGCCAAGCTGCCCGGCCTCCTCAATGAATTCTCATGAGTGATGGTTTTATTAAGCTTCTACTTTGGCACATGATGGAGGGAAAGATGGAGGGAATGAAGGGCAAGTTTTGAGACGCCAGGAGAGAGAGAGAGAGAGAGAGAGAGAGAGAAAGAGGAGAGCGAGAGAGAGAGAGAGAGAGCGAGAGAGAGAGAGAGATATCCCGATTTTTCAAGGCTATTAAAAGAAGCTTGTGTATGCCCTGACCTTTTCTCTCCCCCCCTCGCTTGTCAGTCCCTCCCTCCCTCCTGTAGTTAACACAGAAAACAAACCCAAATTTCTTCAGAGTGGTGAAATGTAGGTCTATGGAACTTTACTTGTGAATGGAGCACACAAAAGAAAAAGCGTCGGTAACTGCGTACTCTGAGAAATCCTTGTTTTACGGGCGAGACCGTGTTTGTCTTCATTTGGGTTCATTTAAAACTTTCCAATCTTCCCGGTAAATGTTTTAGGAAAAATTAAATCTTGCAGGGAAGCTGCTAAATACTGAGAGTGGGAGTGGTGCAAAGGCCACGGAAGAGCCAGTGTGAATGCTCTCTCTCTTTCGCCTTCCGTATTGACAGAGAGATGGAAAGACAGACAGAGACACATGTATATTCCATGCACCTGCTCATACATTGGTACCAGCTCACAGGTTACATCTTGCATTTTTCTTCACACTATTGCAGAGGTGAAAGACAAATTATTGTGCAAAGGCCGGTTTTCTGAGAAATGCTTTAGAATTACCAGAAACAAATTTTCCATGACCTATAGATGGCGCAAGACAACCAGTCATAAATGAATGTCTGCTTAAACCCATGTGCTCGGAGGTGTAACTGAATATGTGATTTCTGGGGTTGTGTATGTGCCCTGCCATATAAATCAAACAGCATTTCACACACACAGCCTCATTGATCTCAAGCACAAATGTCTATTGTGTGGTTGAGGAAAATGTAAAAAAATTTGAGGTCAGGAGGAAGAAGAGTAGAGCTAACATGAAATGGAGAATTTGTCAACTGGCAGGTTTTTATGAAGAAGCTTTGATTATTAATCTTCATCATCTGCCAACGGATGATGAAAATAATCAACAAACGTGCATTGTTACTTACTTCTCCTGAATATAATCCTACACTTTGATTGACAGTAGATAGACTGAGCACATCGCGCAGCCCTCAGCCAAATGATTTTTATCTTCGCAGTGTAAACATCGCAAAGCTTTACCTGACTGTGGGACCTCCACCGGGACTGTATAGAAGCAGTGTTCGTGGAGGCCTGGCTGGCTTCACCAGGGATCCTCCTCCCAGTTCCTCCACAAACATTAAGGAAACCTCGAGGAAGAGCAGCTGATTGATTCAGTTTCCACGCTTCCTTTTGCTGGAGGGAGTCTGGGGAAGTCGTGAGGTGACTGGAAAACTAAACATGACAGCGCCAGAGGAAGGTATGACACAGTCAAAGGATGAGGTGAGGGGGTGAGGGACTGGCAAGCATTTCAGGCTCCGCTGAGTTGCACACATGTAGAAATCCCTCAGCCTCCCTGTCCCAGGTCTTACCACTCAACGTCCTGAAAACACACCAGAACGCCCACAGGTCAGTATCAATATTTGCTGTACCAGAGCAGGCCTCATAGCCTGTTATTTTGTGGGTGAACTGCCTCCCTGAGTGCCTGCTCACCACAGGCCCTGCTATCTTTGAACCTCAGTGGATATTAGCTAACATGTGAGGCACAAGGAGACAGGTGAGCATGTCAAATACTGATCTGCACTATGTCAAACCTTTTTGGCAGGGAGACACACCAACACTTTTTTTTTGTCTCCGAGCATTTATTTTACTACCTTGAACTTTACCCTGTGCTTTGCTGGAGAAAACTGAACACTAAGACAGGATTATAGCGCAAAAATGTTGCGCTAAAATGTTATATTCTGGCTGTTCTCCCCCCACATCATGGGTTGTACAACTCATATAATATCAGAAAAAGAGGGGAATTCTCCTCTAATAAAATGTATTATATGATTCAGTAGTTTTCTAGTATACAGTGAGTGTTCTGCAGCAATAACTAAAACGTGATCATGTGCCTGTTCGACAGATAACATCTGAATGAAAGTCTTGAGAAGTGGACTGTTTTGCTCTCATGAAGAGGAGGTTGAATGCCAGTGCTGGATGAACCCAGTGGCTTTATCCCAAGTTTTAATCAAGCTCTATTTCAACACTGCCAACAAATATTTGAATTTTGGAGAAAAAGCGAAGAAAATCGAGTAGAGAAGGGCTCGCCTGTGGAGAAGCACCATTTACACCGAAGTGCAGCCAATAAGAGATGGAGCATTAAAATGCCTCCACATTACACAGTTCCCAAGAGGGAAACACACACAGATATCATGTTTCATCTAGTTTGTTACACAAGTGCCTGGAGTTGTCTTTAGCTGCCTTTCCCTCCTCTTGCTATCAGGGTTTCAAGAGGTCAGATTTGTGAGGAGCAAACGAACACATCTACTCAGTCTCACTGACTGTATATGTGCAGGAACATGTTGTCTGTAATGCCCCTGTGTCGGTTCGGTTGTGCTTCTGTTTTTAAGAGGAAGACAGTAGAGCAGTACCCTGAAGTGGGGTTTTTACTCTCTCCCTTCCTGTTAATGTTCCCCCCTGTGCCCCATCTTTCATGTCAAACTGTCATTGGCGTCCTGCGGGGTCGAGTTTTGGGTCACGTCAGTGTGGTGCCAAGTGTCCTGGTGTCTCCATTGCTGTAAAGCCACACTAACACACACATATGTACAAGGAATTCACACGCGCAAACGGGCAAGCACATAGAAAAAAATGCCAGCGCTACACACACGTATGTGACATGCATACTGCACATGCATGCACAAATGTATGCATGCTCACACAGACTGTAGACTCTATCATGACTCTAGTTTCTTTGCCACCTGATCAATCATCCCAACTGCCATTAGATCTACAGGAGAGGCATTCCATCCTAACAACTGGAGAAGGGGGTAGTGTGTGTGTGTGTCTGTGTGAGGGGAGGGGGCGTAGACGGGATTGAGACACGAGGGGGGGGATTTAAACGTCATGTCCTAAGTGTAATAAATTTGAAAAGTGATTTAGTTTGATTCCAAGCAAATGAGTATTGTGAGTGTGGCTGACGGAATCGGTGGTTTGGTCTGTCCAGATGATTTTCTTCTTTTTGTAATCACCTCTGACTTTTGTCATTCCTCGTCCCATCTCACTTGTCTCAGGCGCTGTAAGCATATCTGGGAAATGTAGTACAGTGAGAAGAAGAACAGTTGAAAAGCTAAAGAGAGGGTAGAAAGAAGCTGCCTCCAGCTCAGGTCACGTTCTAGCATGTTTTGCATCATTCTAGTGTAAAAGTAGTAAAGGAGGAGTGAAGTGCAAAGCGTCTGTGGATAAGGTGCCTTATCTCCCTTGCTGTCAGTAGCATGCACCCTGTCCCTCCTTCTCCTTGCCTCTCGCTGCTCTTTGATTTTTTCCCCTCCTTTTTCTGTTTGATGAAAGAGCTGACTGTGCTGCTCTCAGAGAGTGCTCCGAGTGAGCGTGTGTGCGGTGCATTGTTCCCCTCTTCCTCAATATGATGAGAAAAGCTTGAAATAACAATGTCTGGGGCTGGAGTGAGACCCTTCTGTTCTCTGTTTCATCTCCCCTCTCTCTCCCTCTCTCCGCCTCTGTCTCTCTGTTCTTGCTTTTCCAGATGACAGTGATGCTCTCTGCAGATCTCCTGCAGGTGTGGGCCTTTTGACCTCTTATGGAACAAATTGCACACTCATCCCTCCACACACACATGCACACACACACACACAGACGCTCAGATATGCACGTAAAAATGCATACAGATATATATATATAAATGCTCACATCAATATTGTGCATATTCTGAGGAAACGTAATCACATGCTGCGTTTCCGACTTCACACCTAAAACCCCCCAAAATACCACTTTTCGTCCTCTGGTTGCAAACTGAGTGACCATGCATAACAGCAGAAAGACTCAACATGACAACACACACAGGTGCACAAACGTATATGTACAACTTCAACCTCTCCGGTTTGAGGAGAGGACAAACGTATGCTGACTATGCGACTATGTGGACAGGATTATCTCAGGGTCCGACCTGCTGACCTTGAGGAGGTCATGTGTGAGGCGCAGGCTGCAGTCGCCGGCCCCACCAACACCAGAATGTCTGACGTCTCAGGAATCCATGCAGCGCCGCTCTGCCTGGCCATGCAGCAAAACCCAGAGCACCACACAGCAGTTGGACCCCTCTGTAAAGCGAGCAGAAGCCTAGGGGACAGTTAAAGAAAAGAGGGCAAAGACAAAGAAAAAAACAGAGATGACTCACTAACTTCAGCTCATAATCAACAACGATAACAAGTTTGCAAGTGAGTTTTTTGCCTGCTGTCTCTCCCTGTCCTTTCTTTTTTTCCAAATCGTATCATAAGCTTTGAAGTCAACATGTTGCCAAATAATTCATGCCTAGTCAAGACAAAACCTGTCCTAAATCCTGATAAACATCTTTACCGAGAGCATTATTTGGACCCCTTGTTACATATTTATAACTTTTGGATTTACTGTATATCAAAGTTATCCAAAAAATGGCTGCAGGGCCTGAGCTAACACACAGCAGGCTGGGTGGCAGGAACAACAGGGCCGTGATTTATTACAAGAGGGGGAAAAAAACGCTCCCTCCAAAAAACTGGAGAGCAGCTTCAATACCATATTGAGCTATTTAGATCCTTCGATGGACAACTTTATACGGGCCTCTCCTTGTCTTCTCTCATGTTCCACATAATTTGGTTGCAAGTGCAACGTGTGCAGTACATGTGTGCAATACATAGAAGCCATATGTGAGATCTGATATGCAGCAGAATGACCAATGTTGAGCAGAAAATAAGTGGAGGATTTGCTCGCCCGTCTTGAACATCCTGTGTGCATCAGACTATTCTCTGATTTTCTTTGGCAGAAGCAGGTTAGAGAGAATCTCAGCTTCTGTTGTGTTGGTAGATTTAATCAGCTGCAATCTGTCGGAGCGTTTGTTTTTTTATTTGTGCTGCTCTGCATCACGCTCCACACCCCCGTCCCTCCAGGTGGCAGCGCCTGGCTCATCAATTGGTAGCTTGAACTCGTCAGATGTATCAAAGAATAGGAGATTCATTTGAGGTGCACCCCTGGAGTCAGTGTTTACATTATCTGGTCACCTCACACGTACAGTTGGTGGCATTTAAAAGCCCCACAAAGGCTCTGCCGTGGTTACACATGGCTCGCCCAGCCACACTGTCTCTCCTCCGGGCAACATACCACTCGTTATCCCTCCATAACCTTACCATCCACACCACAAAAATCTGTGGGTGGGTGTGTATGTGTGTGTGCATGAGCATGTATTTAGTATGTGTTGCCATGTCTGCGAGTAAGCACGTGCTTGTGTGTATATATCTAACTGTGTTTTTGCAGGAGCTTGCACCGGCCGCAATCACTTTTGATGGATATCTACTCTGGCTTTGGGGAGCTGTACGTTTTCCAGTGGGTGACTCATGGGGCTTCTGACGGATGCCTGTACCAATTTACGGCTACTGCCACTGCTGCTGCTTGAGTTCCCCACCCCAGGTTTGTGTGTGTGTGAAAGTCTATGAATAAGTGTCCTGTGTATTGGCTGGTTGCGGTTGTAGTTTCCAACTTCTGCTCATGGACTTTCCACTCTTCTCTTGAACAGCAGACGGGGAGAGTAGAGGGAGAGTGGGGCAACCAGAGTCCTTTAATGACACTGTCTACACACACGCGCGCACGCACACACACACACACACACACACACACACACACACACACACACAAGCACATACACACATACACACATACACACTGCATTAGAATGACTCAATCAGGTTTTCCAGGTGACTCAGTCCTGTTGTCAGACTCCGACATGATGATCACACAAGTTATTGATCTCACTCAAAGATAAATGTTCTCTGAGCAGCATGTCATCATGTTACACAACCTTTAATACAGACCAAAGTGCATGCCATTCTTTTGTAAAAGTTACCTAATTTTAACGTTGAGAATGAACGCACCAATGTGTGGCGATAACAACGCATCTGCTGTTGAATCACCAGACAAAGCTGTGGCTCTGCAGGTCACACAGTTCAGGTGTCACGTGGGACTTGAACTTTTGAACTTGTAAAGCTCAGGAGGCGTAGATTCTTTACCTGCAACACCTGACTTGGAAGAGCTTACTTGGATTGCTGCATTCATTTATTAACTTGACAACAGAGTGCCTCAAAGCTGTTTCAACTCTTTGATATCCCCATCCAAGACTTTAGAAGATCAGACTATTACCAATAATCTGTGTTATATATATATATCCAAGACAAACATGGTGGTTAAGGGGACAACAACGAATCATATCCTGTTATGACTGACACTAGACAAGTAGGGTTCATTTGTAAACGTTTGTGAAGACATCTGCCTCTCTTCTTCCTGTGCTAAATTCTGGACAGTTGCAGGTTTGTAATCGTAGAGTATGTTTGCCATAGATACGATTGAATATATCTAAATTAATTTGAAAAGTAGAAATAACAATTTGATTTGAAATGTGACTCTAGAGACAACACATGATAAATGATATTGTGACTGCAAGTGCATTTAACAGTTAAATTCAATGGATAAATCTGTTGTTGCAAAAATTATTAACAGTTCAAAGAGTTTCTCAATAGATAAATGGTGAAAAGGACTTAGTATAAGTGGTGGAGATGATTATAATAAACATAATTAATTAAAAGTATTAAAAATGATAATAGAAACATTTTAAATGGAGCCTGAGATTTATCTCTCCAAAGCCTTGGTTAGTAAATTGAGGGGGGAATCCCCTCCACAGCAGGTATAAAGTTTTTCTACTTCAGGAAACTATAACACATATCTTTGAGCTGAAGCAGTTTTTTGGCTAAAGGGGCTTATTTCAACCTTAATTACTTTGGTAGGCCCCAATCTCTTGCAATCCACCCTGGCTCAGGAAAGGGTGAAGAAAAAAGAATAAGACATACCTTAGATCCCCAAAGACGACATGGCTGTAATATATCAACCATATTTAAGAAGTGTGTGACTCATCACCGACTGTTTCAAAGCAATCGAAAACTTTTGCTAAAGCCTGCGGCCGGCCAGGGGGACATCCCACCTGGGAATCATTCAGTGAATGGAAATACAGCTCATCCTTGCACACATGCTAAACACAGCATATTCTTACATCCCCACATTATGGTGTCGTTCTCCATTACGAGACAGGAATTATCTTCCTGCTTTCATGCACAATCACGTGACCTGACCACCCAGTCGGCACCCGAGGCTTCCCGGTTTATTCTCTCCGGAGAATAAATGCCAAATTCCTGACCCATACGTGAAGCCTTTTATCAAAGTTCATCCCTGGTTGGAAGGACTTAACTTCTGTTTTGCTCTGTTTTTATTCCCTCCCAACCTCACCTGGAAGCAAAGGGGTCTAACACACCACTGTGACTCCTGTCTTCATCTCAGGCTATTCTAGGCTGAGGTTATCCAGGGCACCATTTGGCTTTACCCAAATTTAGCTGCCCACAGTATGCCTGAGTTAAATCATCTGTGTTTGGTATGCAAATAATAAATATTCATTAATGGTTCTTCCAGAGTTCCTCAAATTCTTCCTCATTATTTTGTGTCAGCTCTGTAATCCCTACTGGGATTTTATCCTACTTGACTTCTAGAAATAATTCTAAACTAATATTGACATGTGCTAAAGAAGTGCGCCTGCGGTGGTAGAGCTGCACCAGAGGGCTGTGAAAAGGGTCGTGGAGCCAAGGCCAAACCGCGGGGCTACACAGGGAAGAGAGGGTGGCCAGCGGAACAAGGGCGCATCAAAGACACCGAGATGAACAACCAGCCTTGTCTGCGCTCCTCTCCGCCTTCACACTCATACCCTATTTTCAGAAAGACCAACATGAGGGTAAGCAAAGCCTCCATTATTGTTGTTATCATTTCCAAACAGCAATTTTCCGACCCAAAATATATTTAGGGACTCTGCTATACGATGTGTATGCATGGACTAGCATAGACACTTGGATGTTTAGTCCAGCAACAACATGCACACCTCTTCACAGATCCTCATGTGTTTTCGGAAAGTCATGTTCTGTCAGTTTTACTGCAACCAGTGGGCCCAGAGCCCCCTAGCTGCTTTGCCCAGCGGTGTGGCTCAGCTGAAGGATGAACTTGGCTGGGCATGGCCACTCCGGGCGCTGGTCCCATCCCCACATTGAGGTGATGAAGGAGGACTCTGTCCCCCAATCCTCCTCCCCCACCCATGGCCACAGAGGTGAGGAGGCACCCAGGGGACACGCTGGCCAGTGTCTGAGGCCACATTCACACAGCTGACCAGACTTGGCTTGACCGCTCTCAAGGTGATGGTGCCAGCGTGTCTTGCCCGCTGCAGCCCACGGTTGCCCTGCTCGGGTGTGAAGTGCTCCACAACCACGACAGTATAGTCAGGTCAGCATTTCCCATGTCTATCCATCCATGTTGGAATTGACTGCATGCAGGTTCCTGAAAATCTGGATCCAACCCTGCTTCATTGTGAAAGGAAAAGGAAATAAAAAGTGTCTATCAAGAATCCCACATGGTTAAAATAAAGATTATTAAAAGTTTAAAATCAGAATGGCATCCTGTTTGTTATTGTGATCTGTTGGATTGCACATTCAGATATTATTACAACATCTCAGCTTGATGGTGGTTTTCGGTTTGGGCTCTGTTGAAATCTCTCGCACTCGGCACTCTGCCATCTTGCTGACAGAGAGGACATCTCTGTTCACTTCATCGCTCTCTTAAACAGACTCTGAACTCACCCTCAATCTCCAGTCCTCTGGACAGGGTCGTGCATTTGTTTTGATACCACAACAGAAAGACTTAACTGTGCCAGCCTGCCCAGGTGCTGTTGAATAGGGAGTTTCAACAATGGGTCATCAACTGAAAGGAGCATCAAAGGCGCCACTGGTGATTTGATGGTGGTTGAGGGTCCGTGCATGAGGGTAGGGCCTCCTGCTTCACAGAGTTGTTTGTGAGTGAAAAGCACTATCATACAGGTTCACCCTGCCTTTGATTTGAGTATTCCACTAAGTGCTATAGCGGCGCTTATGTCAGCTGCATCACTGATCATTGGCCAGCAGCGACAAAGGGCTGAGTTAACCAGGTGTATTGTCCCGAGCTTAATGGCAAACATGGGCAGGAGCTGACTGGGATTTTTGGTTGAAAATTTACTGAAGAACAGAAGAGCTGTAGATAAAAGCAAGAAGAAAATAAAGCTGGTCTCTTTTCCTTTTTTTTTCACGGCCAGAGAACCAAACACTGGATCCAGTTATGACCCACATGACCGGCGTATAGCTTGCCACCTGTTCGTGGGAAAGCAATGTTCAAGGGAAGAGTTCTCAAATCCAAGGGGGGATAAAGAGAGAAAAGAAATAAAGAAGAATGGAAAAGCATTTAGTTTGAGCATGCCGGGCGCATACCGAGACTCAACTCGCAGATTCCAAACACTAGCTGATGGAAGTGAGCCAGGTCGCCTCACACGGGAGGGGAGGAGATATAAAAGAGAAGACAGAAGAAGACGGAGTAAGAGAGGAAGAGAGTTTGAGAGGAGGGGCTTATCGTTGAGGGGGCATTAAAGAGATTTTCTCTTTAATCAGGAACCTGCAGGATGCTGATGGACGAGGGACAGTGAGTGATGGAAGGAAATGGTGAGAGAGGAGACAAAGATAAAGGGTAGTAGTTAGAGGAGCACTACAGCTGGAGTACCTCAATGCCTGCCACCCCTCACCCCAATAACCCCTGCCTGCCTTCTGTTTGCCCTTGTACCCCACCCCCAGAAACAAAGATGTCACCGCATGTCTCCTTCCTAACACCGCAAGATGTACTGGTGGAAAGAAAAAAGATGAACGCTGAGAGCAATGCAGGGAACGGGCTTTACTCTGTGAATTGTTGACCTTGGTTGTTCACCGACACTGAGGCTTTGAGAGAGGACAGCAGCCAAGCCAGGCCTTGCAAGGATTAATTGCTCATGGAGATGCAATGAGACAACCGTGCCACAAGTGGTTTGTCATGTTCTCTCTACAGTTTCTCTCAGAGCTCCCACCATATCTGTATCCCCCCCCAACACACACACACACACACAAACACACACACCATAATCCAGACACCAAGATCCCAGGTTTCGAGCTCAGTGCTTGTGTTGAGACCAAGTGAGCCTCTTTGTTCAGTGACACCATCATCCTTCACTCTAGAGGCAATGCTCTGACAGACCGTTGATTTGCTAGAAGAGAGATGGATGAAGACACTTTGTACCTTGAAGAGAGAGGGAGGGGAAATGGACTGATAGGACCGAGAGATAGCAGATTTTAGAAGAGGGTGTGTTGTCATTAGTGAAGGGGTGAAAGAACAGAGATAAGGGACAACATCAGAGAAGACCGAGGTGAGAGGGCAGCTGAAGAAGACCCAACCTGAATTTGGACTCATTAAGTTTAGGCCAAAGCAATGGGAGCTCCATCGTCCCCGACGCACAGCGGCATCACATTCCAGATCACTGTCTCTCAGCTGGACATCTCTGACAACCAATCCCCATGCAGGGAGCCTTGTAACCCAGGCCATGAGAGGGTGGGGCAGGGTCAGGGGTTGGGAGTTCTGGGGCTGACAGACAAGAGAGATTGATGCCCGTTGACAAAACTTGAGCCCCACTTGGTCTCAGCAGCAGCTCTGACTGCTCCCTAGGGGCCAAGGGAGGGGGGGGGGTCAGAAATACAGATACAATCCCCCACCCCCCCAACTCACATACACCTAAATGCTATCCCACTTTCCTGCCCCGTCTTGTTTGATCCTGTCCTAAACTGTAAGAAGAAGCAATGAAAGGCCTCAGTAAAAGGAGAACTCTGACATATATTTTGTTACATCCAGCCCTGAATTCCTGCCGGGTACATGGGGCATTGCTGCATATGTGACCATCAGCTAGAGGGGAGCACAGGGCTACCAGGGGGAGGTGAGGTGGAGTGGGTCCAGTGGGTGGAGGTGTCGTGGAGGGTAAGTTAATGCAGCGGGAACGGTCACTGATAAGGTTACGCTGAGGAGCAGCACTGGCTGTTGAAACCCACAAATGTCCTTAGAAAGATATTGTTACTCAAGGGCCGACTGGATCAGCGAGGGAGGAGGGGCTTGATGAAAATAGAGGAAGCGCACAGGTTATGCGTTATTGTTTGTTGTGACGTTAGATTGCTACAACACTTCCTCTTGTAGGAAAGAGTCGACAAGGAGAAGAGAACATGCAACACGGACCCCGGCTGGGACTGCGTATCGTTCACTCTCTCCTTCTCTCCCGTCTCTCATTACATGAAGTCATTCATGTGGAACGTGAGAGCCCCCTCCAGCCCTCTGCTCTCTGCGGAGAAAATGTGAGATGCTGGATATACTCTGTGCAAATATGTATAAAGTTGTTAAATTTCATCTGCTGGAGCAAGCAACTAGATAGTGCTCTTTCTCTATGTGTGTCTCGTGCCCTGAGACGGGCCTTTGTGAAGACCTAAGGGGGGGGGCAGTGAGTTTTCAATCACAAAGGAAATCATTTCATGTAACACACACTTTATTCACAAAAACTGGCCATAGGTGAATGCAAGAAACGATTGGACCAGTCCAGCATTTTCTAAAAAATGTATAAACATATAATTCCACACCTGTTTGCTTCATGAATTAGATCTGTTGTAAAAACTAAGTGCTGTTATAATGTAGGAATTATTGTACACAATGTGTATACTGCATTTTGTATACAGCATGTTTATGTTTTTTATCGATTGACTGATGTAATTTATTTGTCTGTAGAAAACCTGGATTGTTTTAATTAAATCAAATCAATATACAGCCTTTAGGAGAATAAGAACCAATATCTTTGTTTTAGTCTTGATAAAAAAGTTAAATTAGTTGAATAAATTAATTTCAGTTTTTTAATTAATTAATAACTTAATTTGTTGCCTCATTAATTCATTCAGAGAAATTATTACATTTGCGTAATGAGCTAAATAACTTCAGCCAACTGACGGATGTTTGTGTTTTTTTTTTTTTTCTGGGAAATACTAAATAAGATTGATGCATTTTGCAGCAGAGTCAGGCTTGAATTAGCAGACCTCCCTCCATCTCAGAAGAAAAAGGTGAATATTAAGAGTAAACAGAGAAAAACTGGCTGTTTGAAGCTCGCCAGGAGGTCATGTCCACATCCCCGGCCACTTCCACTCTGTTTCCTCCATTGATTGGGAATGTTTATCGCATTAGTGGGAGGTCAAGGATTGGGTCAAGTTAGAGAGGGGCTAGCGGGCTGCCACCCGACAGCCTGGCTTATGATACTGTCCAGAGCCTGACCACAGACATGAAATCCTGTCGAGAGGGCTTCAGTGGATTTCACAGGTCATCAGAGCGTGAACAAAGTTGGAAGGTTGAGAAGAACAAGCAGCTGAAGAAAAGAAACATGAAGCTTCTTTCCAATACCAAGTAATTCAAGTTTTTCCATCCATTTGCCAACCAGACACCTTTTTACACCTACCTGTTAACATCCTCAGACCGCTATTCACCCACCTGCGTTCAAATCCTCCTCTGTAATTTACAGCATCAGCCCGGTTTAAGAGCAGCAGGTCGCTCACATGGAGCTTTCATCTCCAGACAGAGGCCCAGTTCAGCTCCTTTCCCTGTGACCTGGGCCTTGGCTCGGCTTAGCCTCGGGCACAAAGACATCACTCTCATGAATGACAGGGCTCGGACCTCCCCTGCCTCCCCATTTGACCCCCTTGTTGGTTTAATTGTGTGTAATGCCAGGGCCATGCCCCACCCAACCCCAGCAGGCCCCCAGGCGGCCGTGGCGAGGCCCACGGGCTACAGAGGCCAATTATTTCCTTATTGTTGACACAGACAACCTGACAGTCTCCCTCCCACATAACTCCTGTCCTCCCATGTACTCCTGTCTCTGTCTTCCTCTCTTCCCATCTTTTTCAGGACCACCTAGGTGTTTTCAGGGCCAAATCCAGGGGCCGGGGTGTTTTTATCACGTTGTGCTGGCAGGATCCTCTCTTCTTCTGCTCACGCTCTCTGCATACCAGCGAAAGAGCCATTAACAATGATTCCTGGAGGAATGACCGTGACGGGAGGGTGTGAGAGGGTTAAAGGTCAACTGCTGTAGACGCAGTCATTTGTTTCTTCGTGACCCAAAAGACTGTAACAAAAAAAGACATTATTATTATTATATAATATTTTTCTATTTCCATCCATTTAAATTTCTTCTCCTAATTATTACTATTTCCTTTCTCTAGATCTGGGTTTCTCTTCATTTTTCCTTTGAGTATGGAGAAGCCCCGGGACATATTTGGCTTTGAGAGCTGCATTACTCTCTGCTCTGGTCTTGCTTTCTTAAAGATAGACTTTCCTTAACTATTTTCATGAATGAAACTGTGACCAGGAATAGACAGACAAACATCTTGTCTGCATTTAGGGAATGAAAGACAAGCAATGTTGGGCATTTATCCTTCTTTTTCAGTAAATGAGCGGTGTCAGTGACTGGTGATGACCACTAGTCCCTCAGTGGACAAACAAAAACATAAAATGAAATCTCTTTCCATCTGGGTGTCCTCTACTTTGTCTTCTATTGTCTGGAGACCCACTGTCCTAGTTGTCCTGTTGTCCTCACATTCTGTCTATGGCTGTATGTTATTTGGAGTTACAAAGAGCTCTTTTGGTGCATTATGTCCCATAAGAATATTTAAAGCTGTTTAGTTACTATTGATGCATTACAGTGAATGAATGGTGTAACTATTAATAATATACTGTGCCAAGAACAAGCGTGTAACTTTTACTCATTTGAAAAATGTGCCCCTGTTCTTTAAAACTATGAGACCCAGACTGGCCTTCCTCTTCAAAAGTTTCTAAACTTGCCTCTGGACACAATAGAAATGAAAAAACAAGTCCTGCTCTGACAAAATAATTTCATCCTTTATATAAACAACGGGGAGTCAAGGACAGCAAACTGTAAATTGTAGACCTTTTTCATCTCAAGGATTAGGGTTAGGGCTATGATCTGCAACTTTCTCCAAGTTGTCAGGTTTGTCATTGGCAAAGGGATGGAAACCAAGGAGAGCTTCACGATCGCACTTTGATGTGAAAGGGGGGGCTTGCCAAGGCCCAGAGGAACTTTTTGAAATAGAGTGCGTGTGTGAGCGTGTACACAATGTGTGCAAATCTGAGTGCACAGCTTATATATAAGTATTGGTTCTCACCCTTGTTGCTTTGTCCTTTCTCTATGATTCAGTATTAGAAGCACAGTGGGTTTTAACAAAGCAGCCTTTATGTGGACCCTGAAGTGTGTGCGTGTGTGTGTGTGTGTGTGTGTGTGTGTGTGTGTGTGTGTGTGTGTGTGTGTGTGTGTGTGTGTGTGTGTGTGTGTGTGTGTGTGTGTGTGTGTGTGTGTGTGTGTGTGTGTGTGTGTGTGTGTGTGTGTGTGTGTGTGTGTGTGTGTGTGTGTGTGTGTGTGTGTGTGTGTGTGTGTGTGTGTGTGTGTGTGTGTGCGTGTGTGTGTCTGGTATGTCTGATTTGATCTCTCTCTGTTCTTCAGCCTAAAATGTGTTCACTCCACATCTCAGTGTCCACACAATATCCAGCATGTGACAGTAACTGTTCTGCGGGGATACAAGTCCCACCAGGTGTGTGTGATGTGTGTGACAGCCAGATGATTTAGCACCGCAGGTCTGTGCTTTTTAACGAGTCAGAGGAGCCTGCACAGACGGATGGATAAGTTGGACCCATGGGAGCCATAGAGACTCCTATAGAGAGGTCCAAAGGCCGCCTGACTCTGCCCCAGAGACAGTGCTATGACTGGGGTGTCCGTCCAGGCTGGTGTGGGCTGGGGCGGTGTGACGAATGGGACACCTGAGCCAAACTGTAACACCAGCAGCGTGGTGGGTCCCCCTAATCACTCTGACTGCCCAACTTCCAGCATCAGGTTTCAGATTCCAGGGGGTGTGATGCTGGAGCTCTGGCCCAGTGGGGCTAAGGTGTCTGGCTTGCTTTAACAACAAACATTCACAAACACTCCTGCACATACCAGTCAGTGCCCTCCAACACAAACCAAAAAAACAGTTGAGCAAATGAACACATGCTTTTTTTTCGCACATGCATACATGCACACAACACACGCACCTCCTACCCAAGGGTCCTGGGCCTCGTAACTGTTACTGTGATGAAGTTACGGGGCCATTCAAAGCCAACCTGGGTGTCAGATCAGATCTGGATCACAGTTTACAAGACTAGTTTCACCCAGCAGATGGTAGACAACTGGGATTTTTTGAAATATGATCACTTATATGCTCGATGATGCCCTTCCAATAAAGGGAAATATATGGAGAGAATATACCAGCTGTTCCTTTCCATTCAAATATCTGGCCGGGCTTCTTTCAGGCTGCACGCAATAACACATCTTAGGAAGTAGTATTATTAGTCCCTTACATTCTCACGATCAAATAAACTTTGGCAGAAAGTGAAATGGCCAGGGAATAAACACTTCTCGAACTATGTTATTGACAGTTAAAGTTGGCTACTTTGTGGTTTGAGAGAGGAGTGGGGTTGGATCTAGGGGTGCAGAGCTTGATGCTCTGTGATGCATTGCTCTGTTGACATTGTAAACTATACTATTAGTATACCATGTTAATTGAATATCTAATAGCTTGCATAGAGCAGATGGCCTGAGGTGAAACATGCCCCCCTGCCCCCACTCTTCAGGTTTTATTTCTGGATCAGCTGCAGGAGGTGGGGTGAGAAAGGAGCAGAGGATGGTCTCTGTGCCCGGGACTGAAGCCTCCCTGTTTGGGCACATGAGACCCACTCCTCCCCTCATCTTTGCCGACATCCACCATGGCCAAATTTAGGTGAGGGGAAAACTAGGCAGGGAGATATTTGAGTAAACTGTGTGTCAATAGTGATGCCTGCCAAGCCAAACTCCATTTGCACTTGTTTCTCTGCTTAATCACTCATCTAAACAAGCTTGAGGGTTGGTGGGAAAGGAGGAAGAAGGGCAAGGGGGCGGGAGGTGGAAAGGTGAGGAGGTAAGAAAGGGGGAGAGGATGGGGGTTTGCCAAAATAAATGCATGAATGCCGTCTTTGACTGGCCGGCATCTTTGAAGTGAGCTATAATTGCAGGCCTCTTGTCCAGCAGTGGAGCCTGTGGCAAGCCAGGCCCTGGCCAAGCTGAGATGTCTGGCTGCGGCACTGAGGAAACGTCATGGCTTAACAATAAACAAAGTCAAGAGGCCTCAGCTCAGTGCGATGCTGCGTCATGCTTTGGTGGCGTGCGGAGTGGAAACACACAAAAGATCATCAGTGGCCACTTCATTCATTTGTTGAAATTCGGAGAAAATCAGCTGTTTATAACCTCCAATTGCAAAATCCTTACACTGATATTAAACCGGCGTAGTTACACACTTCTGGTGCGCCGCTTAGAAATCCCCCCCGACTAAGAGATGACGGCACGCGGGACAAGCCCCACTACGAGCAGGGAGGAGGATCCTCACAAAGCTCCTTTCAGTGCAGCACATACATTAGGTAACGCTTGAGCAGCCTCAGAACAGCATTACCTGTGTGCACTGTACTCTGCTGCTCCCACAGAACATACTAACTGTATGAGCATGTGTTTATGTGTTCATGCATGTACATGTACATGGGTCCGTAGGGAGGGGGGTGGTGGGGGGTGAGCCAGGGTCCTTAGGACATGAGAGCCGGATGTGTTGGGGTAAAGATCTTTCTGACCACGGTGACGTTTTTCCACTGGGGGAGGAGTGTGACAGGATTACATGGGCTGTGATTAATACACAGCCCCTTGATGTCTTATTTAGAAAATAAACTCACATCGACCTGTGATTATTGGACAGGGCTGCGTGTTCTCCCTGAAGAATACCTCATACAATGCACCTTTCAGCTCTTTTTACACTGATTTTTTGCTATGGGTGTGTTGTCTGGGATTCTTTTTTTTCTTCAATTTTCCACTGCAGCACTTGGGAAAAGGGGAAAACCCAGCTTGGTATTGCCTTACAATACCCCTCGGTGTAGGCATATGTAACTTTGTACTACTTTTTTTAAATTGGAAAAGTAAACGGAGCAGATCAGTGAAGTGTTGCCGGGCGGTAGAACTGTACTTGTCAGAGAGGGGATTACAATGGCTGCTAGGTGTTGCTGGTCTTTTGTTACCTCTGCCTAGAAGGTTGTGTTTGTGTCTGTGAAAGCAGTCCAGGATTTTTCCTGAAAACCAATTTCCTTAACATCACAAGATATTGTACATTTTCGACATTTTCGTCAATTTCTCGGGATACAATGTGAAAAATTAAACATGCACTCTATATATGCATTGCTATTTCCTCAACAGCATAGTGTGATTTGATGTTTCTCCCGAATCCACACACTGTGCCAAACATGCATTCCAAGTCCTGCAGTTTCCCAGCCCTAGGAAACGTAAAACAAAGCCTGGTTAGATGATTATGCAGTATCGACACTTTTAGGGTTACGCTGTCAGCCAGATTCTTACTTGTATAAACCTGAAGCAGCATCGGTCTCTCATTCAATCACACACACAGCCTCTTTCCTCAGAGTGCACACACCTGTGCCAGGATCTGGGCCCCTCTCAGCTGCCAGGCGGAACCCCAGCGTTGTTGGGATCCAACGGAATCGGAGGTTTTCCCTCACTTTCAGTTGCTTCACACAAACCTCACACACACCTGCACTGCAAAGGTTAAACACAAATGCACCCATATTCATTCTTCCCAGACAAAAACAAACTGGGCATTAAAGAAATCACTCACAACGCATATGGCAAACTTGATTCTGTGAGCTGCTCTGAAGCTGCCAAAACACTGCAGAAGTTTAAGTTTAAGATGACAGGAATGATAATTAAGAAAACTATTTAAAAACATTGTGATGTTATCTCTAAAAACCCTGTTTGTAAGTTTTATGTTACGTTTGTACTCATTAAATGGAATTTGGATTTCCCTACATGTACTGTACCCGAAACTATCTTTTGGAAAACCTGGAATACAGAGACTCCTCTGCAAACTTCATGCACAGCAATATGATGGATTCTGGAACACTGGTTTAAAACTTGTATCACTAATGTGTGAAAATACCCAGATTGATCAATTTACAACTTTACAAAAGAGCCAGAAGAGACGTGGGATTACAACATTAGTCACGAGAAGGCAAAGCTGAGGGTAGAAACAAAGCCTCAAGAAACATTGATGAGCATCTGTGACAAAAAATTTAACAGAAATACCATATCATTTGGATGTACAGTAAAATAACACACATTCTGAATGAACAGAACCATGGGTGTGTGCACACTTGCCTCCCATTGTCCACCCGTTTGGAACAAACCACATTCGGTGGGGTGGTGGGTTTGGGGGGGCAGTCTGGGAAAAGAACAAAGAGCAGCGAATGCCCCTCCTCACCCCTATCCCTCCCGATATCACGGAACCAGGCTCACCTTCCCACTCCCACCAGCCGACTCAGAAGGAAGGGCTGAAATTACAGCAGCGCAGGCTCCAAATCTCCGTCCATTCTCCACACATGCCAGACAGAGGGGAGGAAAGAATAACAGGCTTTCTCTGGACTGCCTCTCTCTCTGCCCAGGACTGTAGCCCAGCCCACCAGCAGATAACCATTACAGCTCATAAAGACATGGAGGAAAGAAGTAGGATGTGGAGAGAAAGACAAGAGGGAGATGTTGCATCGTGCTGAAGGCAGGTGGACAGGCAGAGAAATCTATGCATCACAGAATTGTGAGGCTGAGTATGAAAAGTGGTTGAACATGAAATCAGGAGAAACTAAGCGATATAAAAACGTTTTAAGTAGTTAAGAAAGAGTAGTTTAAAGAAGAATAAAAATACCAGAGTCTTACTGACCAGAAAAAAAGAGAACCAATAAAAGTAAGTTATGAGCGACAGAGATAGGGAATAGAAATGCAAGATGACTAACATATCAAACACACTCAAAAAAAAAAAATGATGACAGAAGACAGACCTGGATCATATCCAAGGCGAATGAAAAACACACTTGAGCTGCATGCTGATCCCACACACCTAGTGTGTCCCTCTGGTTCTCTTTCATCTGCAGCTCTGAAGCAACACCAGCACACGGGAAAATAGTTCAGGTAATAAAAGTGTGGAGGGGCAGTTTCCCCGAGTCATCCTCAGCTCGCAGACAGCGTGCAGACAGACAGAGAGTCTGCATGTGCAGGGCGGAGATGTCATACCTGGATGGAAAGTAAGTGGAGACAGGAAGAGAAGGTAAAGGAAAAATGATCCATGTCAGCAGGACATATTGGATTAGGGAAAGGTTTATTCAGATTAATGAGCACAACAGAATGCCCTGTCATGGAAAACACATTGTTCATATTTGTGAAGGAAAATATGAAAAGATACAATAAATGAGGGAATGCATAAAGTTTCTTCAGGTTCTATCTGTGCGAATAAAGACACCCGTCCATTAACACACTGTGGGATCTAAATAAAAAAATATAAATCGTCTAAGTCGTATAACTAAAAGAAATAAGGAGCTACAGATGGAAATACTCAAGCTCAAGTTCTTCAAAATTGCCCTTGAGTGAATTTTGATTACTTGATAATTTGTCAAAATTCCCACACCCCAGGGGCCTTTTAGCCTTCCCTGTGCTGTCATCCCAAAACAACTCCAATCTCACGTCTGAAGAATGACCTGCACTGCCTGCAGTCATCCGTAACAGGCTTATGTAACGTCTACAGCGGCACTTCTGTGCTTGTGTGATGACACAGACAGAGGGAGGGAGGGAGGGAGGGAGGGAGGGAGGGAGGGAGGGAGGGAGGGAGGGAGGGAGGGAGGGAGGGAGGGAGGGAGGGAGGGAGGGAGGGAGGGAGGGAGGGAGGGAGACAGCAGCCGTGAGTGGAGAGGTGGCTCAAGGCTGTAGCGTGAGTCCAGAGACGTGTTTTGCTGATGTTATCTGGACGGCTGTAAACAATTCGTTCTCAGAAGCAGACTGGCCGAGACACTGGGACATACTGAGCACTGCGACATGCTGGTAGTAAACTTGGACTAACTACAGTTTTAAAAAACACAGACACACACACACACACACACAATATGTTTATTTGTTTTGTTGATTTTGTCAGAATTTCTCTGTCTCACCTGCTCTCGCTCCTCTCACTCTCCCTCTTTGTGTTTCTCCATTTCTTCCTGAAATTGTAACACACTTGTGATTCATGTTTCTTGTGCGGATGTTATCACACACATCACATTCCCTGTCCTTGCCGTCTTTCTCCTTTTTTCTCAGCGTGTTGGTCACGGCTCGCTGCCACTCCATCACACGCACTCCCACGCAACCAATGACACACTCATCTTGAACGTGCCCCTTGAATTCTGCACACATTCTGGATGTCTGCCTAAGCCGGTTGGTGTTTGTTTGAAGTGTCTGTTTATCTTCAACACACGGCAAGTTGGTGCATTGGAAAGAGCCAAAGACTTGTCACACACTACAGCACATCCACAGCAGGGTCATGGCTGAACGCATACAGAACAGCAATGCATTTAGGAGGCTCAGCCAAACCTGTCCATCAAACACGACTCAAATGTTTGGTCGCATGCGCCCTTGTGTTTCTTGGAGGACCTTTGTTTCCAAAAGCCATGAATTCAGTGCGTGAGTCACGACGATCGCAAAACTCACTTTTCTACTCATTACATGTTGGCTGTGGGCTTTTTGTATGGTTTTTTGAGCACACACACACACACACACACACAAGGGACAACACACTTCTTCCACATTCTCCTATTTGCTGAGCGCTCAATATGCAGCTCACAGTGTTTATCTGTCTGTTAGCAGACGACTCAACCGACAACGTGTCTGCACAGTCCTGCCATCTGAATTCACTCAGTGATTCACAATTAATAATTCCCCCTCAGACGTCATTAATGAGTAATTTATTGAAGCGTCCTCTTCAACCCTGCATGTTTGTCTGTGTGTGCAGGCCCATCTGTATGGTGTCTGTGCACTGGCAATCGATTACTTTTGACTAATATCTTTGGCGCACACGGGGGTGTGCTGACAGGTTTATGCACAGTAATGACATTCCTCAGTGTGTCTGTTTTCCTCCTGTGTCTTATAGTGTTGTTTAGAGCAGGACAGCAGGTTGCTTCACTGTAGAGCTCAGCTTTATCCAACTTCCTTTCCTTTGAAAGTGGATGATGGGCCACGATAACAAAGGTAAAAACAGGAAAAATAACAACTCTTCTCTACACAATTTAAAACAACCACTTCAGCGTGGTGGATACATTCAACTGATGAGAGTGCAAGCTGAAACAGCACTGGGGTTTTGTTACAGAACAGTAGTTCCTGGCTGGGAACATTCTGAATAATCACAACACATGGGAGTGAATGGAGAAAGGTTGTGTAGAAGTAGCTTGAGGCCAAGCAAGAAAGAACAAGCGAGGGAGGGAGAGCAGATCATGAAATGTGACTGGTAAAGTGATAAAAAGGGAAATTGTGGCAGGAAGCATGAGAAGCAAAAGAGGAGTGTAGAGGAGGGTGTGTGTGTGTGTGTGTGTGTGTGTGTGTGTGTGGTTGTTCTGCTTGTGGATGTTGTAGACGGTAATGTTATACCTCCTCTGTGTTTTGACATTTGAAGAATAATGGAAGAGTTTCATACCGACAAAAAAACCCAGACCGTTACAAGGACTCTTTTCTAGACAAAATAAAGGCTGCAGACTGGGGGCATCGTTTTTCCCATGATGCCACTGGCTCCTTCTTACCTGGTACCTCCAGCTATTTAATCTGATTATTACACTCAGATTATTACCAACTCCGACTCCACAGTTCAGCAAGAGTTGGATGTCCTCAGTTTTTGTTCCAAACAAGAGTCAGCCAGATGGACACTGTTGTTCCGCAGGGGAAATGCTGTCTGCATAATTTGGATCAGAAAGCTGCAGGTGGATGAAGAAACAGAGAGAGAGGGGGCTGGAGGTTTATGGACGGAGAATGAGAAAAACATCCACATCATCAACATAGTGTTCTGTTGTGAGCGTCACCCCAGGTGACCCTGAGACAGAAGAGGTAATACACTTATTATACAAGAGACCTGAGTGTTTGCATATTCATCTCAGGTTTGGCTTTTGTTGAGCTCAGAGAATCAAATCACTGTTCAACTGTTCTGTACATCGTACCTAAACCACAGGATTACACAGAATTATGTGACATAAGTAGAAGTGAACTTAACTTTCAGTTTGACTTCTCTCTTCCGCAGGTTTTCCCTCTTTTTCAGGCCCACCTGGATGCACTGGTCCCTCTGACACTATCAAGCGCTTACTTTTGTAAACTAGTCCAATAGCGAATAAATGCTTATGAACGTCTAGAGACATTTATGGCATTAAATGAAGTTCCCATGACTAATAAAGACACCTGTTGGAAATTTAACTCAGAGCAGGGTGTTGGGTTGCAAAGCCCGTAGTAAAAGAAAAAGAGTGACAGTTAACACCAATCTACCAGATTGTATTTCAGATGTTGGTCTGGAGAGGGATATTGTCCGAGTCTTTAAAAAAATCTTCTTCCAAATCTGTCACATTTCTCTGTGACGTTTGGGGAAATTTGGGAATACGCATTCAAAAAATTGTACAACATGTATTATGTAATAAAATACTGTTTAAATTTGGGAGGTTCATGGCGTTGCCTTTTACCAACAGACAGCGTGCGGCCAAATTCAAACCAGTAAGAAGTGCTCGGACCAAACAGCACCAGCAACAGATGTGAAAAAGGAACGACTTTGGCAGAAATTATGTGTTCACAGAGTACCCATCCCTTGCATCTGTGTTGCGAAATAGGTTTTCAGGACTATCAAAGTCATGTATAATATTAAAAACAATATGTGTTTTCTTCCAAAATGAGTCAGAGACTTCTGATCTGCCTCTTTGGTTTCAGGTTTAGTTAAGTTTGGGCAACACAAACTGGTTTGAAAGGGCTTTTATTAGAAATCAAGCTTGCTCGCTGTAAAAGACTGAGATTGGCTTAGATGTAGGAAAAGATCATGTTCCTGTCTGAAAGGAACAAAGCGACTGTTGTGAAGAAACAGGATGAGAAACAATACGCTCCTGTATGAATATCCAGTATGGCAGCCACATGCTTTGTTGACCCATCTTTGGTGTTGGCCGTTGCCCCCAGAGTCTAATTTGTAGTCAGACAATAGCTAACAATAGCCATGACACTGTCACAACTGCTGTCAGGGGCCATTTGGGGTTGAGTATCTTGCCCAAGGACACTACGGAATGCAGACTGGAGCAGCCTGGGATCGAACCACTGCCTTTCTGTCTAGTGGACGACCATCTTCACCTCCTGAGCTGCAGCTGCTCTTAATGTAGCAAACCATAAGCTTCACGGTACAGCGTGTCCATCCATGTCACCGGCAGCTCTCCACGGCATTTAAGAGAGAGTGAGTGATTGGTTAACCGGTGACAGCCACCTCCACACCTCTCTCCTGCAGCTGGATGCCACCACGCCCACCTTCACAGGGATGTTTTATCTTTTCAACAAATAACCTGAACCACGTTACAGCTTTTTCTAATATTTGTTATCACTGCCTTTTTTGGTATTTGTGGTCGTCATCTTTTCATAGTAATTTGAGGCTAATGAGTTTTCTCTGTTGGTGTCGAGCAGCATCTTCTTTTTCGATCTCCCTCGCTTTGTTGCGGACAAAGACGCCTTTTGTGCTCCAACTTAAGCGAGCTGTGGCACCTCAACACTTTCCCCAATCCAGGCGGCTACAATCTCTCTGTCAAGTGTGATATCATTCATCTGGAGCTGATAATGTCTTGGACTCCACCGCCATCTCCCAGATACGGTTGCTGTGGTCTCTGCCTGACGACGTCTCTGTTGTGGCCATGTTTAGGAGATAAACCAGGTAGTATCTTGTTTGTATAGTCTTTGGAGAAGGTGATAGAGTGTGAGTTCATGGCTGAGCTGTCTTGTTATTTTGGAGTCACGTTACAGCTCACTCAGCCGTTATATTGCTGCTTTCTGAGCTCAGTCGCGTCTGCATAAGGGTAACGTCAAGAAAGGTTTAGCTTCATGAAATTCCATTTAACAGGTTGTTTATTTTATTTCAGTCCCAATCCTATCACTATAGTAGCTTCCATTCTTCCTGGGGATGTTGGGTTAAACATTTAAAGAAAAGTACAAAAATCTATCCTCATATTTACCTGCTAATTAACCTCAACACTTTTCAACCTCTTTTCCCCTCTTTCCGTGTGACCTTCTCACCCCTTTCTATGTTTTCATATCACAGGCCCCCCTCTTCCAAACACAGGAAACCTGTGCTGGAAAACCCAGCTTGTGTCACTCCACTTTAAAGTGAGAGTATCAAGTAGGAAAATAAATACAGGATAGAGAAAGTAGCAGCAGAACAAAGCAAAACAAAACTGGTGTGGCTGCAGAGCCGGGATCTGGCTGATGTCCATGTTGATAGAAAGCTTCAGGCACAGGCTGGGAGTACGCTAGCGTTTCAAAAAAGCCGCTTCTGATGCTATCACATGCAATCGCTGTGCCATTAGACTGCCAGGCTTATGATTGCTGCTCTGATATGGTTTGCAGTGGGTGGAAGGCAGCCATCTTGTATCCATCCAAACAGACACGCTGCCTGGGTGAACAACAATCCGACAAGCAGCACAATTGCAGCCAGTGTGGCCCGGCCATGAAGGTATTTTCTTTCAGATTAATATTGAATGACTCCCACACAAAGCCCAAAGCAGGAGCTGTTTAAAGATGTGATCAGGTCTGCCCCAGTGTCAATTAAGGTTAATTTATATGTTTTGTGGACCAATCCAAAAAAAAGGAAGACAACTGCGTCCGCCCAAAAGGGACATCGGCCCACCGGGTATGTTCCCAGTATGCCAGATGGCCAGCCCTGCCCACAACCGACCCAGGCATCGGTCTATGTTCGCTAGCTGATGATCACTCACCTGACTAATCCGGCAAAGTTGACAGAATCCGTGGTCTGACAAAAAAAACACATTTCAACTGAGCTCTGTCACTGTACAGCTCCGTTGCCAGCTTTCAAGGAGGGCGCTGAAAGATGATCATAAAGCACAGGCAGTATAATAATAATGTTTTAAAACTATGCTCCCCTCACACAAGTGCTGCATTGTCGGATACATGCTGTCAAATGTTGGACCTGATTAAACAGAGGTGTACATCACTCCTTGAATCACACATCAAAGACGCATCACCGGCACAGCGACAGGAAGGCCCGTCCCATCTTGTACACTTCAAAGAGTAGGAAAAATCCTACACACAGACGTGCTGTCACACAAGCACCTTTCACTTTGTCTCCGCACACAAACCCGACACACACAGACAATTTAAGTGGCTCGTATCAACAGCCCAAATATCCTTCAGAGGGTAATCTGATATCAGTAGGAACGACTTAAAATGCCACACATAGGTGGGCAAGCGTCAAGATGAAAGTGGGAGATTTCCCAACAAGTCTTAACGGCTTTGTTCTAGAAAGATCCCGAGTGGAGATTTATCTGGCGGAATGTGTGGGGAAATAGCAACCTGCATATTAAGCAGCCTGGCTAGGAGAAAATGCGATACAGAGGACAGATACAGTATATGTTTAGGTGGTGGTGGAGGGGTGTTAAACATTCCTATAAAGTTGGTGTGGGGACAGGCAAGGCTGTGTTCCATGACCGTGTCCACATGTTGACAGCTTTACGCCTGTGGTCCTGTACTTTAACTGCTGCCTTGGATAAACCCAAAAGCCGTGGACTCTTACCACTTGCTATATTAACCGGGAGCAATTCTGGCCTGGCCTAAAGCTCAAAGGTACCGTATGATCATTTTAAGAGAAGGATGAATGCTGTCGATGAAAAACGTCAAATATAACACACTTTTGTTTGAATACAGCCAATTAATGTCTGCACGTCTCCATCCTGAACAGGTGCTCTGTCTTAGATCCAAAAACCAACCCCGAACAGCAGACTTCGGATGATGCACACCCCACTGGTTGAGTTCATGGACCTATGAACCTCCACCCCTAACCCCTGTTAAAAAGCACACAGCTTGCCTTTCCTCAGTTTACCTCTCATGTCTTGATCACGGAGGAGGAAACATTGTTGGTTTGGCGTTCTCAAGCTGTTTAAAAGGTTAAAGGGTCGTTCCCCCGAGTTACAAAAGGAACATATTTTTTCTCTTACCCCTGGAGGCTTGAAGCCGAGCAAGTCGTTTTGGTTTCATTTGACCAGGTTTGGAAATATTCATCATCTACCAAAAAACGTTTCATGTTCTGAGCTGTTCCTGGACAGCACGGCTTTATGTCAATCAGCTGGTCCACTTTGATTCTGGAGGCAATTGTCTCAGGTATTGGATTGACACTGACATACATTTCGCCCATACATTGATGTCTCCCATAGAATGGAGTCTAATAAGTAGAGCTTGAGCTTGTCAGGTACTAGCGCTGGTTGCAATCACAGCTCCCTCCAATACCCAATAACCATGCTGTATTGTTATTGTGATTATATTTAACGTTAATCTTTGTTAAGTCGAGTACTTCTCCCTGCAGAATATTCATTCTACGAGATCTCCCTCACAGAGCCGAATGTGCAGAATCTGTTCGCTGTGAATGTCCGATTCCTGCAGCCTGAAATGTTTCTTTGTAGTTTGGTTTAGCCAGCATTTGTGACTGCGGCATTTCTTTTCATGTCGTCACACTGTTTCTCTCTATGAACAGCATCCATGTAAGGAAGCCCTGTTGAAGATGTCGGTAGTATCTGATCAGTGCATAAACGTGTAACTACACTGTCAACACGCTTGCACAGGAGGCCAACCGTGGAAACAGATGTTTGCTCACTGGAGCTTCAGAGCGTGCTGTTTCTCAACATGTGCCGAGCCTTCTGGTCCACACACAGTCCTCAGCCAACCTCTCCACACCAGCTCCTCTGTCCATTACCACCTCTCATCCCACTTACACAGTGTCACAGTGAGACCGTCCAACTCAAGAACCGGCTTTGATGACAGTATTAAGTGTTTCTAAGAGTAGCTCAGTGTTTGCCTTGATGCAGTTGCCACAGCGTGTAGCAATAGTAGCGCATTCTGCAACCCACAGGTGTTAATTTTATACATGTGAAGTAGCCGCTTTAATCCGGATCATGGTCAAGCAAACACAAATACACCAGTTCACCGAGTCAATGTTTTTCCAAGGATGAACTGATACATGTACATCACATGTGCAGGCTACTTTTAGGATGAGACTTTTCATCTCGGTCCTCCCATACGGTGTGAATGATATTTAGTGGACCACTGACACTGATATTTCTGAGGAGATGTTCCTGAATTAGCTGAAGGAGGCAAACAAGTTGTCTTTCAGCCTCAACACAATGTCTTCTCTCCCCCCCTCCGATCCTTTCAGCGGAAGCAGGAGAGCTGCACAGTGAGCGGATTTCAAAAGCAGCGGCCTGATGGGCCTCATTATTTGAAAGAAATAGCTCCAGTGTTCCCCCGAATGTTTTTTTTCCCCCCAATGAGAACGTCTGAGAATACCCACCCTTGACTTTCTCCTCCACTCTGTGACAATGGCACATTCAGTCCTCATTATTTAAAAGTGGTTTGTTCCTCTTCTGTAGGATGAACAAAGTGGTGCCCTTCAATCTCTCTTTTCACACACCCCTGAAAATCATGCCATAACTCAAAAAATAAATAAAAAATAGCAAGTTAAAAAAAGGCCAAGCAGGAATCGGTGCTCCTCTATCTGAACACACATTTATTACCAAACAACAAATATTATCTCTGTTGTAGAAATGTGTCATTATCATAACTGGGTTCCTGCAATGTTACCGTGTGAGAAGCGTGTGTTTCCTTTTGTTTTCCTTGTGGCAGAGCTCAGATATTTGAGAATAAATAGCGTGAAAAGAGGAGTTGTGCCAGACAGGAATGTCCTCCTCAAGGGCATCTGTTGGATGGTGCCCAGCATGCCATGATGGGTGTTCAAATTAGCTGGAGAGCTGCCAAAAAGCAGGAGGAACAAAGAGAGGCTGAAAGACAGGGGAGAAACAAAATTCCTCCAAGACAACTCTCCTCTGACACTGCTCATTTCTCCTCACTGCTCCATTTACGAGCAAACGGGAAAGAAAAGAAGACAAAGAGGTGAGGAAAAGATTGACAGATGTGTGAGACATCAGGGCGATAGGGTACAGCAATTAAATGAAAAAGGGGAGAAAAGGATATGAAAGAGGAAACAAGCGGAGAAGAAATCTGATTGGCTGGAGGCAAAGAGGCGAAATGGGACAGAAGACGTGAGAGAAACAGAAGATGGAGAAGTTATTTCACACTTCTCGTCTTCCCTCAGCGTGACCCGTTGGTCCTCTCTGAGATAACCCGACGATGATTACATGTAACAATATACACAAAGCTGGGTTCACTTCCCATTTCTGCTGTTTCATGACCTCATCTCGAATGTTCCCGGTAGTGTGGTTGGTTACTCCTCTCTCTCCTCAGACTCTTTAAGACTGGGAACAGATATTTCACACCCACACAATTACAGTAAAGCTGTATACCGCCCAAGATCCTCCTTATTTTGTCCGAAGGAGGTGAATGTGTGAACGCAAATGTCCGAGTGAGAGGTTTCAGATTATCTGTGGAATGTCTCCGCCAGGCCTCCGATTATAAAGTCTGTAGAAAGTCAGGAGAAGTCGATATGTGAACACCGCTTTGGATCCTCAGCTGGATTCACTGAAGAAGCGGAGCCATACACATAGAAGACACCAACGAAGAAGTCAAGAGAGTTTGTGGTGATAAGAGGCGACGGCGGAGTCTGTGTGTTGTAAAGAAAATCACGTGATCTCTGCATCACTTCCTGCCTCTGTCTGTCTGCTTCAGCTGTCGCCTGGATAATGGGGAGGTTTTGTTGCTGTTGTGAAAGCGTTGTGCATGTGTGAAAGGCAAACTCTGGGTAAGTCTCCGGACCCGATTCTCCGGATTTCACCTGCAAGTGATGTCTGAAAACGGCTTAAATTTGATGACACACACGGAAAAGTGGCTGCTGTTCTAAGCGGCCAGCACCTGGATGTAAGAGACATGAAGAAGCACCGCTCAGGAATGGAATCCGAGCAAACTACCTTATAGAATAACACGCCAGATGAGCTTTCAACAGCTCCTTCTCACTTCCCAAAGAGCAGAGCAGAAAGCGATGAAGCCGGCACGTCAGGTATTGTGGAGTGATTCTCTGTATGTGTGTCACTATGGAAGTCTGCTCAGCTGTGCATCCCTGTGAAAGAGAGTGAGCGGTATGCAGCCGCAGACGTCTTGTGGCCTTGTTTGTAGCAACAGTAGCTGCTGTCAGTCGCACAGTGACCCTGCTATTCTGCCGGGGTCAGAGGTGAGAGGTCAATGAGGTGACACTGGGATTGCTGGGAGATATGGAGTGAGCCGGCTCTGCCACATCACAGTCCCGGCACCAAAACAAAAGGCTGTGACCTCGTCCCCTGGGAAGGTTTTAGACGCGAGAGGTAAAGTTGCTGATTTGTATTTTATATACACGCTTCAGCTACAACTCATTAGGCTCCTGGGGGGCTGAGAGAATCGCTGAGGAGATGCTGTCATTTGGCCACCTCTGTGAAAAGCAGAAGGATAAATGACCACAGAGCAGAGTCATCGGTGCATTCCACCGTGACGGGATGTGAATCACACTGCTGACACTGTGGAGACACCCTGCAACTCCTGGCAATGGTGTTACAATGAAGGAGAAGGAAGTCAATGCCAGTAACTCTGAAAATTCTGGATTTTTCAGGGGGTCACAGACGGGGTTGATGTTGACGATGGTGGTGGTGCTATCCCTGGTGCTTGAGATTCCACAGCAGCAGTGTATGTCTAAGCTCTGGCTTTTCACAGTGAGATCTGTTTCATATGGCAACACAAAGGCAGCAATGGCTGCATGCGGCCCCCCCGGCACAGTACCACCAGTATTGCTGGGAAAGCCACGCACGTTCACAATGGCACCTCTGTAACTGCAATGAGCCGGCACAAGTTTACCTCTGATCTCTCATCACGTGAAGTCACGCTCCAGAATAGAAACAAGAAAAACCTTCCTTAGACTATCTGTCGTCTGATTCCTCTGTCTTGTTTGTGGACTCATCGGCAAGAGGTATTTTCATATGAGAGACACAATTAAACAAAACTTATGCCTGAAATATTGACTTTTTGTGTTTTAATTACATATGAAAGTTCCTTGAAAGTTTAAGTAAGGAAATTGAATAAAGTTCAACTCGTACATAAATATAAACATTAAACAGGTGAAGTTATTTGATTCACTCACACAAACTCAACATGATAGAAAGCACTTCATTACATTTGACAATAACATTGAACTTATGTCATAAAGTCCCATTGAAAACATATTTTTTCTGAGTGCAGTTACCCGACCATTCTAATAGCAACAGGTCAGAGAGGCCATATTTAAGAAGGAGGCCTTCAGTGTTGCCTTCAACACAAACAGGTGTTCAACAACATTGTCTGACTCTCAGTCTGCCGGTGCCCCCGGAGTTGTTGATCTTCTCTCCTTCAAGCGCCCCCATCATGTTACCCCTGTAATCCTACAGGCTCCTTTCACCACCCTGGTTATCGCTCTTTAGACGCACATGAATCTTCATGGGACAACACACCAGATAACTAATGTCTAAGTCTGACTGCCATGTGTGGAGCAAACATGAAGCAATGTTGGTTGTAAACCAACATGTATAATCCTGGACAGATTTAGATTTAGACTTTTTTTAACCTTGACCAGGAATCCACCCTTAGTGATTCAATATAGATTTTTGGGTGACAAATGTTACCTTACACTTGTTGTATTTTCCTATTTTTATACATGAGTGTGAAGCTATCACTGCTGTGACCCCACCCCTTTTTTTTACACTTTATATATGAGTTTTTTTTTTTTTTTATAATTTATTTTTAAAGAAACAAAGATACAATGAACATACATACAAAAAGAAAGAAAAACACTTTTTGGTCACCTATACATTTTTACAGATGGTACACTGATGATGATAAATGTCAATTCATATAGTAACAGGTCAGTGATGATCCTGTGAGGATAAAAACACAATCCATTTTCCCCCAATACTGCAGATATTTGTCAAATCGTAGATTCAGCGAAAAAAACATTCTCTCCATATTTTGAATATCAGTTACAGTATCTATCCAGACAGTCTCTGTTGGGGGTTCCGCCTGTAGCCATTTTCGTGTTACAGCTTTCTTGCTGGCTGCTAATAGTATCTTTAACAAATATTTGTCTTGCACCGGGTGAGCTGCGATATTGCCCAAATAAACTGTAGAAAAGGAACACTAAAATCCATCTCCAAAAACAGTCCGTATTACTTGTGTTACCGCCTGCCAGTATGGCTGAATGGCTGGGCAGCTCCAAAATATATGGAAATGATCTGCCAGCTGTTCTCCATTTTCCTCCAACATAGACCCGTTCCTGCCTCACCTGTTTGTACACATTTTAATTTGGGAGCCTATATATGAGTTTTATTTAATCTATATGTCTATATTTCCTTACACTTTAAGTACCGCATGTTTCTTATTATTACTTAGTGATACCTATTTTTGACTCTTGCTGCTGTATTATTGCAAATTCACCTCTTTATTTGATTGTGTAGATTGCTCTGAGGATAACCAGAAGGCTTGCGTGACTTCTCTGTGCAGTTGGACCATGGGATGCCACCTTGTATCACAAACCGCAGAGCAGTACAGCTGTTCAGAGAGGACATGCCACCCATACTTCTGCCTGGCACCCACAACCAGAAGCTTGTGCCTCACCAGGCCCTGATGAGACCATTTGTCCTCACTGTGGGAACAAGACATGAAAGGGTGAAGAGAGAGAAAGAACTGAACGTTGCCATCGCTGCCAGTAGTTCCGGGATTTGATTTTTGCGTCTTATCACGGAGCGGAGATCGACATGGAGAGAGTGCAAGAGAATGGAGAGATAAGAGAGACAGAGCAGTGTGGGCATGCCTGCTGTTTGCTTGTTTATCTCTCCTCTCCATCATCTCTGTAGCAGCTCACCCAACAACAGGGAGGACTGCATGCTTTCCATCCAACCAGGGCAATATCTTCGAATATCTCACAAGACATGCATGCAGAAGGATCACTTTCCTTCCAGCTGTTTTCTTTAACTCGCATGATGTTTACAATCTCGGTGTAATATCCTGCAAAACCGTCCTGATTCCTCATTGACCTGACTGACTGAATCAGACAGTCTTATTAAATGGCATAGCTGAAATACAGTGCATGCCACTTGCCTGCATCTCTTCACTGAGTGTCCTTAGTCTCCCTCTTGCTGCCCTCTTTTCTTTGTCGACTTCTTCCCTCTCTCTTTGCATTTTATCAGAGGACGCCGCTTTCCCTCCTCTCCTCCACTTTCCCTCTCTCACGCTCTCTCACTTAACCTCTATCTCATGCTGCTCTCCTCTCCTCTTACATATCATTACACATTTACACAGGAGGCTCGGTGGCAAGCTCTGTCGTAAAAAGAAGAGCCATTGTCCTGAGACAAATGTTTTAAGCCTGTATTATCATCGCATTATCAAACATATTCACGTTTTCCTGTTGCAGTATTGGTTTTCCCAAGTGCAAAAATACTATCACTGTCATTCTCCGAGTCTCATACACACACGAGCCCTTCAGCATTCAAAGTCTCGGATGAACTAAAAGCTGAAATGCACACTAACGCCACTGGCATGAGAGCAACAAAGGTCTACACAGGCCCTGTTGTCCTGGGACAGTAAGGTAGTTATCTGTGCCACAGTGGGAACGTAAAGCAGTCAATAGATGAATGCTATCTTTATATCTGGCGCACCAGAGGTGATTTGAAACACTGCCACTGGACGTCACAGAGCCCCGTTCTGTAACAGAGCCTTTGAAGCACTGACAGCACCGACAGAACCAGGGCAGCTCTTTGATACGGGTGGCAGGGAGAGGAAACCTTAAGCATTTAAAGGCAGTATTATTCAGTCACGGGGCCATTAAATATTTTGAGCTTTGAGAATGACATGAATGAACAAGGTTTTACAAAAAGTTTTTTCTTTGAAACATGTTTATTTGGACTTCACTTGTACACATTTACTGTAAGGAGACATTCACAGAATATCAGTAATCTGGTGCTGATTCATATTCAACATTAGGATTTTGAGCTAATGGTTAAATCTTTTAAATAAAAACAATTACTGTAGCTACACCACACACATACACAGAGACCAGCAATTGTGGTGTTATTCTTTGTTTAATCAAACTGCCTCAGCCATAATGAGGTCCCTTGTTGGACCTGTTTGGGCTTGAGGGAATTAAGCTATCTACCCCAAAGTCTGTTTATTTTACTCCAACTTCCTGTTTTCCTATCACACATCATCTTAAACGCTCTTTCTCACTTCCTGCCCGCGGGACTGCAGGTAAACCAAAACATTACGTCAGTGAGGAACTCATGTCTCGCCACTTCGAGTCCTGGAGGGCTTTCTGAGGAGAACAATAAACACAAAGGCAGGCAGTGGGAGAGAGAGTTAATTACTAAAGCCGATTCGCTCTCTAATGACTGTTTCACTTCTGTGGGGCGTTTTTAATGGGATTCAGGAGTTCGACTGAGCAACAGCCCAATCTGTTTTTAATGGGACTTTGAGCGGTTAGAGTTGACTCTGCTGAGCTCGGAAACCAAACCACTGCTTTTGCTCCTGCTGCACAGTCAGATCATTAGGGGCTCGGTAATAAAAGAAAGATGGAGTGATTACATCAGGAGGAACATTAAAAATAACATAATGACACTATCAACAGTTTCACACTAATCAGGACGCACCTTGAAGCATTTCTTTCACCACGACCAGATTTAATCAGCAGTGAGGGAAGCACTCAAATATCTTGCTTAAGTAAAGCACAAATAAATAGATAAACTTGTCAACAAAAGTAAAAGTACCACATTAACGTTTCTACATGAGTAAAAGTACTTGCAGATTGTAGCTTTTTCCTAATTGTCTTTGTCTATTGTTATGTACAAAAACTCATTTAGCAATCCTCTGCTGTTCAAACATTTGATTTGTAAGGAAAATGTGTTATTTTAGAATTTGTTATTCACACTCATATGTATATAAATATATATATGTTTATCTTTTATACTGATCTATAATCTGAAGTTTGCTGGAGTTTACACAAGCATGCTACATTAGCGTTAAGCGTCCAGGTGAAATGGGCTTGCCTTAAACTCGGAGCCCCTGAATCCCAGTGACACTGTTGATGAACAGTGGAAATTCTCTGAGATCCTCTCAAAGGCCATATTCATTTTTCGTATTGTAGATGAAGCAGCCCCCCCACAAACACACACACACACACACACACACACACACACACACACACACACACACACACACACACACACACACACACACACCCCATTTATCAGTAGTTTAATATCTATAGCATAACAGCATAAGAGAGTGAACAAGCCAGCTCCCAAATCAAATCATTCACAGTAGAAAATTACTGAATACAAAGTAAAGTATTACTGCTCAAAACTGAATATGAGACACTATCTCATTTCCACTTAATAAAGTTCCATCTGACGGCAACGATTTCAACGTGTTAAGTGTGTTGCCGAGGCTAGAGAGGAGACTCCGTCGAGTGGTGATTATCTGTGCAACAACAGAGAATGATGACAAAGCATTGTGTTAGTCGCCGTGGCCCCCTCGTGTGTGTGTGTCCACGGCTACGATGAATGAATGGCAGAGAGAAAGAGGCTCGAGTCACAGGGCTCACCCTGGACTTATCGCCTGAGCCCCCTACTGCACCGCCAGGGATTACTGAGCTCTTTATAGAGACCACTTCCCTCCACACCCCCCCGCAGACCCCACACCGCTCAGCACGTGTTCACAGCATCACACAATGTTCACATTCTGGGAATACACACAGTCACACGCACAAACATCTCACAAAGACTTGCTCATCCAAATCTTATCGTCCGTCATCATCCCCACAGCGAGATTGGTTACATTGAATAACTTTGTAGTGTGGAAGGGACAGACAATCCACAGAAGAAAGATCAGTTACACTGGTCAACTAAAGCTTTAAGATTAAAGGGAAGGTTTAGATCATCAGTGATTTCTCAGGGTTTCTCCCATGTGTGTCATCTCTGCACAATTATTTATATATTCCCCACATACTGTGACAGGGAATCTGACTTTGATTTGTTTGTTTTTTGTTTCATTACATAGAAATCAGTGAGTGATCTTCACAATGTTGTTATAATGAGAAACTTGGACCCGATGACCTGTAGTTGTGCCTTTTGGTTCTGTTTTATTTGTGCACTTTACTTTGGTCATGAGACATTCTGTTTTACAATAAAAACGTAACATAATGTTCATATCCCAAAAAACATTTACCTGCGTTTTCTAGGTTTCATATTTCTATTTGTGAGAGAGATGTTGGACGCTGCTCCCCGGCCTTTAGCATTAGAGGCATTAGTGGTTTAAATTGAAATGTCTTAACTGCTTTAGGTTTATTGGGACAAAGAACTTTGTGCACACGGTCATGGCCCCCCAATTCTTTATTATGAAATACCTGCAAAACAAATGACGTTTCCATTTTTTTCAGTTGCACTTTCTGTTTAGAGCCAATCAATCTAATATTAGCAGGCAGCTAAACATGGCTGTCGACTCTCTTGTTGTGGAAAAATGAACCTACTTGTTCTTGCATTCTATCTGGACGTCTTCCCTTAAAGCTGGACACACACACACTGCACAGCCACAACAAAAACTGAAAAGACAAACAGCTCCTCAACAATCCAGTTTTCAATGGCTGCCGTTGGGCAGAGCTGGAATGAGCAGGGGGGAGCGAGCACATGTTCTGTTTTGCCCTCCTTTCCCCGTTCGCAGGTTGGCGGTGTCAGTCATTTGTGCACGAGCGTACGTGCACGGCTGCCTCACCCAGTGGCCCACAATGATTTACGCCTCCAGCCCCGCACGACAATGAGTATGTCATTTAAAATAGCAGGTGTTCCCATGCTGCTTAGCTCATGGAAAGCAAGTTAAAGAGAGAGAGAGGGAAAGACAGAGGGGTGTGTGTGAGGGGAAGGGGGGAGGACTGAACCTGAATTAAACTAATAAATGGTGCAGTCAAACTGGCATGTAGGTCACCGAGTTTCCCAACCACCGCTGGGCCTGTTTCTCATCCTACGACAATAACTTTGCCAGGCGACTTCCAGCTGTACTGGTAGCAGTTATCCTGTTGCTGTTATTAGCTTTGGTGAAAGTCATGTCAGAGATATTCAGGTCAGACTCAAAACCACTGAGTTTAAACCATTAGGGTTAGTGGGGAACCATGCAAGCATGTGTGTGTGTGTGTGTGTGCTTCTGTTTCTGCACACACTGCAATGACATCATCCTACTGAGCATTGAGAAACGTGACAAACTGTGCAAAGGAAAACAGACTGAGAAGAATGAGAATATTTAAAAAAGCATTTTTAATGGTTTCTCTTGTCTACTCTGGAGACAAAAACGAGGCAGGGGGCTGAGAACAAGCGTTTGGAACAGAGATGCAATGCGATGGAAAGTGCAGCATGGAGGTGAAACTGGAAGTAAAGAGACCAAACACGTTGTATAATAAGAGAGATAAAAGGAAATAGGCATAAAGGGCTTTTAGAGAAACAAAAGGGGATTCGCTTTTTTTTTAGCGAGACATGACAAGAGAACAAATGGGCTGCTGTGAAGTCTGAGGGCCGGCGATGTTAACAGACTGTCAGAGAACCCTCCACAGTCTTTCCTCTCCCCCGCTGTCCCTCCATCTCTCACTCCTTCCTCCCCCACTGTCATGACCTCCCCTCAGAAGACACTCGGCCAAACTTGCTTCCACTCAGACTGTTGTTTCCCTGCCTCTCCCACAGCATCAAAGATGGTCGTGTGAGGAAGTTCTTCAGAAAATACCTCCACAGTCCAGAAGGGCTTTTCACAAGAAATTAGGAGGAGCTGAGGTTGCTTGTGGTGAGGTCACTGAAACAGAAGCTTTTAACAAATAAAGTAGCTTGTGAACACCACAACTTTCTCACTTTTGACTTAGGGTTTTGCCTGAATATATAAGGACCTAGATAATGAGACCTCATAAGGACGGGACCAGGACCAAGAGAAAAAGTACACTATGGATTACTGAAATTTGCATTGAAGACAGCCAACACAGGGTTCTTCTTCTACACAGAGAGGCTGATCAGACTATGCAAAGGAAATTACACCCGCGAAGAACACCATTGGTCCCCAAATTGCAAAATAAAAACCCTTTACCAGAGACGTCCTACATATTGGCACCACCCGAAATAAATTTGTGTGGATCAGATTGGGTCTTGTTCTTCTGGCATAGTACCGAGAGCTTCCTCAAGGATGACCCCTGTAAGCCTGCGCACCTGAACCTCTTCCTGGGCTTCAAGGCCAGCATGACCCACATGGTCTGTGGGGACAGACCCGGAAGGAAATGGTACACTGTGGCCAATGTGGAAACACCTCCCATGATCATGGTTGGAGTTGTGGGTTACATCAAGATCACCGCAGCCTGCGTTCCTTCAAGGAGATTGTCGCTGAGCACGTTAGCAACGAGTGCAAGTGTCAGTTCTAGAAGAAGTTTCATAAGTCCAAGAAAAGGGATTTCACATAATTCTGCCAGAGAACATGCAAACTATACAACAAATGTCCCCCGGCCAAGCTGGAATTCAAACCAGGAACCCTCTTGCTGTGTGGCGACAGTGCTAACAATTGCATATTGTTCCAGCCACGCACTACAAAAGGTCAACATTTAGGTCGTAAATATTGACCTTTTGTGGTAGTTTAAATATGTCAGATATGTCTCACAGTGGGTATGACAACATTGATAATGGCGCCATTCCACTAGTTATGAGCTATGAGTTCATATCTCTTTTGAAACGGCTCGTGTCATCCTCAATGACTATCACACAGTTTGAAGTTTCTAAGATTAAGACTGTGGAGCTATGCCAGTAACAGACAAGTACTACTTCTCTTCACTATCATAGTGTTGGTATTTACGGTGTTGTAATTGTTAAAATGCACCATACACCAGAGAGCAAGGCCGTGTAGTTCTCTTTGGTAGATCCCCACAACAGATCAGGTCAATATTGGACACACATTAATCAGGTGGACAGATAAACGACTTCAAATAAATGAACGTATTTCCCCATCACTGCTCGATGTGTAATTAAGCAAATGTTTAAAAGCTGAGAGGTCCCTGGTGCATCGCTGACCCGACTGTCTGTGACTCTTAGAACAGAGTGTTAATTAATGTGATAACACCTGCAATGACAAGTCCAACTCTATGTGTGGTCGGCAGCAGTAGTTGAACAACGGCTGCTCCATGCATGTGTGTAAATGTGTGTGTTTTCAGCTACTGCTCAGTACCAGGTGTGTCCCCCACCTGCCAACCAGTGTGAGGTCTGTGAGGCTCTCATCATACCCCCATCGGACAGGTAGGTGTCCGACTACTCCCCCAGTCTTTCCCACACTCTGAAGTGTGAACACACACACACACACACACACACACACACACACACACACACACACACACACACACACACACACACACACACACACACACACACATACACACACACACACACACAGTGGTTCACAGTACATTAAAGTAGTTCATGTCTTTTTTTTTCTTTCTGTCTGCACAAGAAGTCTTTGTCTGTGTGTGTGTGTGGGTCTGTGTGTGTGTGTGTGTGTGTGTGTGTGTGTGTGTGTGTGTTCTTGCACGCTGTCTATTGACAATTGACTTGCTTTAAAGATAAGAGGGTAGTGTGCGAGTGTGTGTGTGTGTGTGTGTGTGTGTGTGTGTGTGTGTGTGTGTGCATGTGTGTAGGCTTCCTCACAAGTGTTGAAGTAAGGTTGTAAAACTAGGTGGTCTTATCGCACCGCTGAATTATGGGATGTAGGAAAGCAAAGTCTCACTTCAGACACAGTTCAACAGTCTTCATCCAAAGAATAAGAGGCTGTGATGGATGCTCACACACACACACACACACACACACACACACACACACACACACACACACACACACACACACACACACACACACATACACACATACACACACACAATAATGAGGTAAAGAAGGTCCTGAACATCATCATTTTTGATAAAGACAAGAATTATAAGAGGGAAAAAAGAAAGAAGCAGGGTTCAGCTGAGTCCATTACTCCTCTGATGGTGGTTGGATCAAAGTAAACACTGATAATGGTTCCACCACAGTTAATAATACCGCTGCCCAAGAATGTTGGCTGGGCCGGCTACTCCCGACCTCACACATATAATTGTCCACACACAAATGTGCACGCACACACGCACGCACGCACGCACGCACACATGCGCACGCTCCTCATTCCTCAATAGCAGTGACACATTCCAAGTTTTCTTCCTCTCTTCCCACAAACCAAACACTGCTCACTCCTTCATTCTAATTGTAGATTTATTTGATGTGCAAAGGGAAACTGGATTCCCTGACTGCGCTCCCATCGGAAAACATGCGCGCTCACCCAGTCAATCCCAGTCGCACACAAACACACACACACACACACACACACACACCAGAGGCAGGGACTCCATGCATCTCCCATTGTAATTACAACACATGAAAACTTCAGCATCCATTTGAACCTGACTTATCTCCCTCCAAAGACCTCTACACACTCAGTAGTTCTGCCACACCCTCCTTCACTCCCTGCTTGTTCCCTCCTCTTCCTCCTCTTCTCCATTTCTACAAGACTTGACAGAAGCCCTGTCAGGTCCACTTCAGTCAGATAGTTCTGCAATAAAAAGAGAGGCATTGTGGGTGAGCCAGTGGATTTACTGGTTTATTTCTTTCCACCTACTCAAAGACGCTGGCACAGTTAATTAAAAAGAGATAAAGATGATTTTGACAAAGTGGAAGGGAAAAAGAATCCCGTCACCCTCGTAAAGCCTGTGTGCACTGGAGATAATTGCAGGTATTAGGGCTGTTCGTTGTGTCTTTATGAGATTTGCCGAGTGGGAGAATGTGAATTTATTTTTCATAACTCGAAAGTAAATATCTAAGTGAGAGAAACCTAATGTAAAATGTACACACATAAATGAGTTTGGTGCTTGAATGTTACTGTCAGAGGGATTCCTGTGTCTGCAGTTTTCCACTGTGGGGCCAAGCAGGCTGCTGTCCATCTCTGGTTCATCACCATCATCAGTCAGCCCCCCCCCCCCCCCCCTCCCCTGGGGTATCCACGGCACAGCGATCTGGTTTCAGAGCTGTCCTTTTGGGGACCACCTGCTGGGAATGGCCACATCCTTTGCTGATGGCAAGACACGTGATTTGTCTGTGAAAAAAGACAGAGGAAAGGTGAGAAGAATGGTGGGAGAACAGAGGGATCAGGAAGAGGGAGTTCTTCACAGAGCAAACAGGTTGCAAGACAATTCGATGTTTACGTCTCTGCCACAGACTTTTATCCTCGGCAGCAAACAAAAGCTATTCTTCCACAACAATTTTTTTTCAATCTTGTGTTGCACGGAATCCCACAAAGCAAATCGGCTCACAGCCCAGAGAAATTAAAATAGTTGTAACATGTAATAATTGTAACATGCATCATATCATTTTCAGTCATTCTTTACCATGAATTGCAACAGCAAGGATGCGTGCTGCCAGTTGGCAGGTACATGTAGGAGAAAGGATGAGTGAGTGTGTACACGCTGCATCATCTCTCCTGTGTTGCAAATAAATCATTACCTGTGTGAGGTAAGATGTGCGTGAGAGAAACGTTTCTGAGGGACTGCCACCCAGGGGTGAAACCAGAGACCAGACTCCAAAGCACAGGCGGCCGACAAACTTACTCCTGTGCCAAACTCCACCACCTCCTCCACCTCCTCCTCCACCTCCCCTCTCCTCAATCAGCCCTCGCTGTCCTAATCCAGTGTTTACACAAAACGCTGGGCAGTAATGATAGCCATGAGACCATGGACCACCCTACATCCCTGCTCACCCTCCTCTCCCCAACCGCCCCTACCACCTTCCACGCTAACCCAACGCTGTTTTCACAGGAGCCAAATACCTTAAATACATAATTAGCGGGGTCATTTGTGCAACTGGGGGCCCCTCCAAGGGCATGAGCGTGTCCGTGTGAGTTTGCGGAGGGGGGGGGGGACAGAGGGAGAACAAGGAGTGCAGCAGGGGCAGGATACGAAGACGTACGGGAGGCACAGACAAAGACGTGCATTCATGGCTTTGGCCCCAGACAAACTTGGCTGTTGCCATCTTCAAAGGCCACCTCTGCCTTTCCTCAAAACCCAGAAGCCACAGGTTGGGGCCGAGAGGAGAAACATAACAGGGCGACATGGAGGGGAGGAGGAGAGGGGAGGACGGGGGGGGGGAGGGAAGAGAGGGGTGTCAGGAATGAAGCAAAGGTTACAAGATCTGTAAACGGGGAAGGAAACAATTAAGGCTGATTCTGGGTTCTGGGTTTGGAGGCTGTGAACTAACGGCTAACGGAAAAAGTTTTATATCCTAAAAGAAAAAATGATAACTTACCAAAAGTATTTGATTTGAAAATGTATTTACACTAAACGTGGAAACGGAGGCGGAGTGATTAGAGCTTTTCAATGCATCCGCCACTTTGCACCACCAGCAACACCCCTATGACCCCTGAACCCTGAACTCTGACCCCTGTGCATTGTGGGTAGCCAAATCACGGTTTGCCCTCAGCAAGAGCCCGAAATTCCAGTCGTCCATGTTTCACACTGGGAGACCTCCTTTGTGTTGTTCATCCGCACACACACTTGCAGACTTTTACATACTTGCAGGGGCGCGCGCGCACACACACACACACACACACACACACAGACACACACACACACACACACACACACACACACACACACCCCATTCAGCAGTCCACTTCACACCTTGTCATTCCTCTTGTCCCCCCTCTGGCATTGTTTATGAAAGCATGTCCACTTAGTGCTCCCCTGTCTGCTCCCGCTTGCTCCGGTGCCGATTACCTTCACCGTGAGACCACTTATTCCTTCTGTCCATATCCTCTCCTTTTTCTTTTCTATCCGCCATTCTTTCTTCTTTCTCAGCATTCTGTCTTCTCTCTATACATCCTTGCACTCTCACTCCTCAGGGTGTTCACATCACTCTCTCCTGTGCTCCATCATCTTACCTCGTCTTTCCCCACCATGACATATTGCTCTCTCTCTCTCTCCTGTTCCTGCATGGTGGATACACTGACTCTTCAATCCTCCCTCAACTGTCTTTATGAATGAATCAGTTTATGTCAGCTAAAAAAAGTCAGCTTCCTTTTATCTATACTTTATTCACTTTATCCCCCCGGTTCACTGGCTTGCAGAGCTGCTGTCTCTCTGATCCTTCCTCTCTTTCATGTTGTGCCTTTCTTTATCTGGCTCCCTCCTAAGGTAATAAGCGAGGTGTATGTCCGGGAAGCGCAGAGGAGAGGGACTTTAATGTCCCTCAGCCCTGGGATTAGGATGAGCAGCTCGGGGGAAAAGCAATAAAGCTCCCCAGCATCGGCCGTCTAGTTGCTGGTGGATCCTGGAATAAAGCCCAGCTCCTGCTCAGCCTGCAAGCCTGGAAAAGCTCACATTTCCTGTGTACACCACCACCCTCACATCCAGCTTCTGTCTGTCTCCTGCTGCAGCACACACACACACACACACACACACACACACACACACACACACACACACACACACACACACACACACGTGGACTCCGCTCTTTTGATCTGATATCTTTTTCAGAACATGTAGTGACTTAGATAAACCTGTAAGTCTGCTCCTAATGAGGAAGCAGGTACATTTCTCCTGGTGCTGGCTTCTCTTCCTCGTCCGTCTGTTACTTTATTCACCTTAATATTGTCAATTACTTAATTTTTACTTTCCATCATTTTACCTTAGCCTCATTAGTCTTACTCTTTAGTGCTGCACAACACCTCATAATACATGTTTCCTTACCTGATATGAAACAGTTCTGCATAAACATTTCTTAAAACAAAGTATGTTGAATATTTGTTTATTATCCCAAATGTGTCCAACAGTGTTCAGACCTAAAGCATTGTGTCATTTTTTCTGCCAGTCAATGGAATCATATCCCTTTGGCAGCATTAAGAAAGTTGAAATTTACTTTTAAGCCACATTTTTATGATTGACCTGTTGTAAGATGAATGTTTCTGACTGAATGTCTGGACCTTGAGGTTTCAGAGAAACTAACAATTGCATGTCCACAAACAGCGTATTATTTTCAACACTTTTCAGTTTTAATATGCAGGTTCATTTGTGGAGAGGAAGAGAAGACAGCTGCAGACAATCCAAATTAATGAACACTGAGGGAATCCTCAAAAAGGAGACGCACGCTGCGGTGATGACAGATGTATTGAAGAAAACAACCAAAAAACCAAGCTCTGTCTTTTGTTATCGTTTGGTAGAAAATGACACATTGTGCAATGAGATGCCACAACACAAACAAATCATGGGACTCAACATCCAGTGAAGAATTTCATAAGCAGAAATATATTTATTGTTGAAAACATAAATATATATAAATTATGATTACTGCTGTATTTATCCAATGGAAGCCCAAAAGAAAAGTAGTAAAGGCCAAGTGATAGTGTGACGGCATTTTTGCTTCAGTCAAGTCTCTCCAAGCATGGTCCCTGTTTTACTGAGAACAACAACACTGGTGAAGATGTGAACAGTGAGGAAACATCAGCCTTATAAATAGAGCACCTCACGAATGATGGTTGGTGAATTCACAGCTCAGCAGTCGCTGACACATCCATGTTTCAGTCAGTTTTTCTCTCTCGACTTTCCCGCGACTCGCCTTCGATAACTAGAGAAATTCTCTTCTTCTTTTGAACACGGGAGGGGGGGGGGTTGTTTTTGCACCTGGTTGGCTTGGTTACACATTCATCACTGTTACAGGAACTGGTAAGGCAGTAATTGTTTATCCCATCGGGGTCACAGGTTCAGGCCAGCACTGTGCTGTTTCCCGGCCACCTCTGGGCACCCATCATCATCTGTCCCGATGGCATGTGGCTGCACAAGGTGTGAGTCCCTTCAAAGGGTGGAGCCATCCGAGATTTGTTCCCCTGTCAACAGAGGAGTGAAGACTGGCTAAACAAGGAGCCCATTCATGCGCTTGTCGATATGCTTTGCTCGCTCATTCACTCTTTCAGGTGGACTTTGCTCTTTTCCAGGCACAACATGTGTGTTTGTGAAGCAGAACGGGCGTGCATCTTCCTTATCAACATTAAAGTGATATGAATGTAAAATTGAGTAGCAGAGAAATATTGTGCGGGCACACTAACACTCACACATACATACACACACACACGCCGTCTATCAGTACATACATACTTGCACATTCGATTTTCTCTAAAAAATGTGGTTGGTGAGCACAAACTTGTTACATGCTTATCATAGAATAAGCTACAGTATGGCCACTCACTAAGGTTGCCATGTTTGAGCCGGTCAGTCCCACCTTTTCATAGCTCTGACACACTGATGCACACACAGTAACAAGCACTGGCAGCCATTTTTTCCCTTGTCTATTCCACCCCCTGCCCACGTTTTTGCATCTTTTCCAAAGGATTAAATACAGACATTCAACCACAACAAAAGAATTAAACATAATTCCTGCTTGGATATAAGTAAGCATAATATATTTCATAACAAAAATAAAGCATCTTCCTGTACTGACTCTCACGTCTCCTCCTTGCACACATATATCCAAACCATTTACAACACTTGACATCATTCAGATATACTGTAATATAATAAGAAACATGGATGACACGGATAACAACAAATGACATTGAGATTGTGATACTGATGGTTACAAAGAACTGCACCACACAGGACTCTTGCATGTCTCCAGAATAATGAAAATGTCTTTTTTGTTCTTTCTGTCTTCCTTTTGCACTGAGACAATAAAAAAAAAGTCAAACGTCCATATATATAAATAGTTTGTGAGTAGTGATGCGTCCTTTTCAGATTTGTATGCGCGCAGCAGGTGGGAAAAGTCACAGACCACCAGGACTCTCAGAGAAGATTTTCTCTCATAAGAGCAAACATCCAAAAACTCAAATTGTTTAATGCTCCATTGAGAGTCTTTTGGAGAAAAAAAACACCTCCATAACTCCAGTGCTCGCCATTGTTTTCCTTTATCTCTCTTTCTTCCTTCCCGTGTATGCAAGAGTCATTTAAACAGGGCAGGGCACTTTTATGTCGCCCAGCTGGAGGAAATCCACTGCTGTTTTGGAGTTCCGAGCACCAGATTCCCACGAAAGCCTGAAACAACTGTTTTATGGCCATTTCTGTTGTTCACATCTTGATCAAACAAAGTCGGTCAAAATGTTCAACACAAATCCCTTTCATCATCTCCCTTCGGCCTCTTTCTGCCCGAGCTCCACAGCATATTTCTCCTTAATCATTGGCAGGGTTCAGTTGTCTGGGTATAGGTAGCGCACCACAGAGGAAGACATCATCCATAATCACTGTTTTTTTTTTAATATAAAAAAAGCACCTTTGGCATCTTATGTATTTTTGTCTGTTGTCTATGTTTCTGTCGCTCATTTTTACAGAAATGTTTTTCTTTTTTAGACGGAGGTTGCACGGCAGTGGGGAAGAGGACCGAGCAGGTCTCATGTTTGTTGACGTCCTCTTTTTAGGTTCCTCCCGCACTGAAGTCCCTTGTTCTGATTGGTCTCACCTCACGTCCACTGCGGGAGAGAGAGCGGAAGCTTGGATTAGAATCACAGTTTTTCCAAATAGAACACACGTGACATGATGGGAAAAAAAGGTAAACACATTTTTGCATTTTGTGCCCGATTCCATCAATTTGTTCATGCGTTTCAAACAAGACACACAAGACCCACAATGTTCGAAAATAATTGTTTCTCCAGATTTCAAAGGCAGTGACCTCGATGGTACAAATAAAACAATTAAAAAAGTAATCTCTCATGTGACAGGCAGCGACGTGAGAGGGTGAATATTGGTGTTGTCAACAAGACGTGGTGAAGGAGAACAAAAGCAAGACAGGTGAGACATACAGCAGACATTGGGTGTCGGCTTTCAGCGTAACACAAGAAAAAAAGGTGCACACAACCACGCGCAATAACAACATGGTGACACATAGCAAACGTGTGCGGTGTGCATGCTCGGCAAACCACAAAATCAACATGCAGCATTAGGGCACAGAGCATGGTACTCCTCAGCCCTCCCTCTCCTCACACTGATTGGCTGTGATGTGATTTGCGACGGTGATTGGCAGAACCTCTTTGCGCCATGATTGGGCCAGTGCGGTGCCAAAAGGGGAAAGGGCGTCACGGTGCTAAAGTCCTACCTGTTCCCTTCACAGCTCTCCAGTGGACTTTGGGTAATGAGCGCAACTTTATTATGTCGCCAATAAATCCTTGCTGGGCCTTAGCTTTTTAGGTTTCCTTTTTCTACCTTTAGACCTACGGTGGCCTGAAAACACAAAGTCGGGTAGGGTGGATAGGAAGCAGGGTTAGAAGCGAGAAGCAGGGTTCATGGCACAGAAAGAGGTACAACAGCCCCGGGACAGAAGCAGAGAGTGCAAAGATATGACACACTATAAATACTTCAGATGCCTTATCAGCACAAATCACAGCGCTTATCTGCTCCCAGGGAGAGAAAAGCTTCAGATCAAGGCACTGGTGGATTTACCTGCTGATGCCAAGCAGCCTTTGTACACCCTCCCTTAACACGCACACACACACATGCACGCACACACACGCACATATCTTTGTCTAACAAGGAGCAAAACACACAAGCTTTACAGTTTTGCAAAAGCAGGCCAACTTATAGGCGTGTCTGTCTGTTTGGAGGCAAGATAGAAACAAGGTCACCTAGTGCAAAGCCAAGGAGCCAGACAGAGAGAGAACATCGGACAAACACGAGGAAGGGAGGAAAGGAAGGCGATGCATGATGACGTAGGGATGGGGGCGGGACTCAGACATCAAACTCAACCTCAGAGGGATTTGCAGAATGCTGGGACGATATTTGTGACAAAGTAACAGTGCAGTACTATCGTTACCTATTTCTGCTTCTGAGTGCTCCACCACGTGATGTTGTGACGTGCACACACACTCCAGGTGGTCTTCTAACCGCACAAAGACCTCTTTCAGCTTGGGTTTCCTCCTCACATACTCCACCTTGGCCACCTGAAGGGAGGAGAAGAAGAAGAAAAGGTTAGCTGCAGAAACCAGCTCGGGCACCATCATCACTCTTTGCAGAGAGTCATCGATGAATGCGTACGCTCTTTGCCTATCCGGCAGCATCAGGAGGCGTAGCACCGTGACTGATGACTCTTTCATAAATCGATTCATTTCAAAAAAAAGAAAAAGCCCAGTGTTTGATGTGTGAGGGCAGCATTCCTCAGAGGGTGATGCATTGAGTTCCGCTCGCTGTGTGCTCTATGGGCTGTTGATCAGATGTGTAAATACTGAACGGAGTGTATGACCCTGTCCAAGCAAACTCAAACAATGGGAGAGGAGAAGCGGAGGACAGGAGGGGGGGGGGGTGTATGCCCTAACACCAAGAGAGGATTTACTCTGGCCTGAGAAGAGAGGCTGGGAGATCCCGCCCTGCTGGAGCATCCGTATCGAGACAGACGCACGCCTAAACTCCCTCTCCCTGTCCCAACATGTAGGCTGGTGCTAAACCACAGTACTATTTCTCCATGGGTTAGGGAAAGTGTTGCTTAATATGTGCATGTAAGGAATACAGTTTACACGGTCTATTCTAAGCAGTAGCAGTCCGGAAAACTGCCCGTCCAGTCTGACCAACACAAAGGCAATGCAGAAATTCCTATGGTACAGTCCAGCTCACACCCTCTCCGTCGAACACAACAGGAGTGACCTCCTCTTCCCACCCAACCGCTAGAAATGAAAAGACCAATCCTCAGAGGGTTATGAATAGGGTATGTTGATTAAAGCTTAGATGAAAGCTGAACAGAGAAGGTTGCGTGGAGGTTATGATGAGCTTGTTGTGTAATTCAGGGGAGGTGGCCGCGTGCTTTTCCCTCTCTGATGTTAGTGCCAAGGGCAGGTAACCTCCCCGTCCACCACTGAGGGCCGGGGGGCCACATGGAAACAATATCCCCTGCCTCACCTATCTTCCTGGTCACTGCATATGGGAGGATATTGGCTGACAATCTCCCAACGCTCTCTGGTGTTATGAACAACACGGCTTTGCAGGCTCTCTCTCTCTCTCTCACACACACACACACACACACGCACACATTGACAGAGTGCCAAAACTGATGAGAGGCTTTCTTGCTCTATCCTGTGATGGCACAACGCCAAGGCTGACTCTCAGGGTGGAATCAGTCATGCAGACAGACCAACATACCAAGACACCGTAACATACCGAGATGCTGCCTTGCAACAGTTGCTTTCGGCGGACGGGGGAGAAAAACATAAAGAAAAAGAAGGGAGAGAGTGAAAAGAGGGTAAGCAAGCGGAGGAAGTATGCAGTGAGCAAACACGGGACAATGGTGTCTGGGTTAGCGGTGGTGTGTTTACTGTTATCAGGCCCTGATATAAAGAGAGTGGGCGAGCTGAGAGAAGGATGGTGGACCATCACTCTCAATAGGGAATGTGTGCGTGCATGCTCATGTGCGTGCATGTGCATGTGTGTGTCTGCAAACAGAAGGGGGTTATTTAAGGAAGGGGGGAGGACGGCCTGACCATGATCATGACTAGCATTCAATTACATTCATGTGTTACCCATTAACATTTGGTGTCTGGGTTACCCACTTGGGGAATTTATCAACACTGACACTGAGAGGAGAGATAGAGAAGTTATCCGAGGTATCACGCGATGACACAAACTTCCCAGAAACCACCGCTAATACCTAATCAAATTAACTGACTGAACAACAGGACAGGAGCGAGAGCAAGGGGGAGCAGCGAGCCGAGAGATGCAGCTGTCTGTGCGGACGACTCTGCTGCCGTTGGTTACGGTAAACTCGGAGGTGAGGGGGTTCAGAAGTTGCCAGCAGGAAGCCAAACGAGTCAGCCATGTCGGACCCTCATAGCCGAGTCTGATCCTAGTGACGCTCACACACACAAACCTCCCGGAGAAACAAACAGCTATTGACAGACGGATAAAGTGACGGACCCCCTGGACGAGAGGCCCGTCTCCTCTCCCCTCACACAGCAGGGTTAGAAACACTCCCTACAGGAGTCACTACACACACACACACACACTTTAGATGAGTCAGTCAGCGTGTATAACTGCGATACAACCCTTCTCAGTCGGCCTCTGCTCTGCCCACTTTGTCAACACTTACTCTTTCTGTTTTGTTTCCTCTCTCTTGTGTTGTGGGGAAAGTGTTGACGTTACAGGGACGGCGGAATTCCCTCCTACAAGTTGTATACTCTACGTCCACATTAAACTTTCCATTTCCTCCATTTTTAGCCATTTCTTCTTCCTTCCTGTACAAAGAGCACAGGCCTCTTGTGCAGAGTCAATGACTTCCCACATAAAACATACATCAGAGGAGACCCCCATGCTAAGACAAGGGGCCCCACACTCTCTTTGTATAAATCAAACTGCTCTAAACTCCCTAGAAAGCCGGGGCCCTGAGAAAAAGTCCCCCCTGAGCGGCTTTGGAATGATATCCGAGCCAGAGGGTTTGGGGTGAGGCAGGGGGCTCTGGAAAGTGCAGCCCCCCCCCCCGGTTTGTCCTCAGTGTCTCCGCTGCTCTCTGTGTGAAGCCAATTGTCCTGTTTGGGTTAATTGGGAATTCCCCACGCAGCAAGCACTGATGAGAGCATGACGGAGGGGAAAGATTTACTCAGGCCTTCCAAGGAAAACACAACGTGGATGTGGATGTGCACAGCGGGCCACTGCGAGCTGGAACAGGGACAGAATCGAGCAACAGTGTAAAAGTGGATGCTACAGGATGCTACAACTTGTGATCAAGTGGAAGAGAGGTGTGGAAAGTTCTCGGGGAGGAGGAATGTGGAGAGGCTCTCTGCGTTTCCACCGGCAATCAAAGAGAGAAAGACAAATGACACCCGGAGGACAGGCAGGAGATGATCTGCAGAGGAGGAGGGTAAACCACAGAGGACGCAGACTGAACATCAGACGAAGACAGACCAGACAACCTGCTGCTGTCCTCGGCTTCAACCCTCCCACTGACACACTCGGGGAGATGTGTGGCAGACAGTGGGGGGGGGGGAGAGAGGAAGCAAGGAGGGCATTCGTCGTTTCGCACCGGCTTGTAATGCCAAAACGGCACAGCACTCTCTCCCAACCTCTCTCTCTCTCACACACTCTCACACACTCTCTATCTCTCTCTCTCTCTCTCACACACACACACACACACACACACACACATTAACGTATCACCAGATGTGGATATCTGTCTGCCCCTGACCACATTGCGCCCTGAGCTTCCGGGCCCCTCAGTGATCGAAAGAACCATTATGCAATATCAAATATCAAAGAATGCAAAGATGTGTCATCCCTCCACTTCTCTATTCCCTCTCTCCTCTCCCGTGTCTTCAGAGAACAACAGAGCTGCAGATAGACAGACGTTGCTGTCCACTTAAAAGAGGGAGAAGTAAATACGATTTTGATGAGAGAGTGAAAACAGACAGACGGAGACTGACAGACCGGTAAAATTAAAGAGTGGGAGATGGCTGTGTTGCAGGAGAGAGACAGAAAGAGTGAGGAGGGAGTGAACAAGTATTTCATAGAACAGACAATCAGACTCCAGGGCTGAACACCGGCCACTGAAGTCAGTGGGGAAGAGTGAAAGGGAGGACAGGGGAGGAGGAGTCAAGAAAAATGCAGAAATTGTAAAATATGATTAAAATACGGCTGCTACTTTTCCTGCTCGAGCTGATGCGTTCCAGCTGGTGCAGCAGTAGCCAAACTTTCCGACTTCTGGCTTGGTCGGGACGCTCCCATGGTCTCTGACCCGGCCCGCACCCCCCCGCCGTGCACACCACGCACACATGTATACACACACATACACACACAAAAAAACTCCCTCGGCCTTCTTCGTATAGCCGGAGAGCCGAGTGAATCAAAGGGAAAATAATTCACAGATGCGAGGGGACTTCAAACAGGGAGGCCCCTCTTCTCCCGCCCCCCCGCCCCCCTCCCCCCCCTCATGTAATCCACAGGACCCCTCAGACGATCATAAATCACACTCACTGTATCACCGTCACACTGTCTTTTATTTATGAAACACCCCGTAAGTCAGGGTCCCACACAACCGCAGGGCTACAGCTACTGCTTCCCCCAACACCCGGATCTGAGGTCACTGAGGAAACTCTTACTGTGTGTGTGTGTGTGTGCTTGTGCGTGTGTGTGTGTGTGTAGGGGTCGGGGCCAGGGCCAGTGCCGAGAGATGTGTGGACCCCCACACTCAGCACTGTGGCTATATCCGCCCGGCCGCTGTCAGCCTCCACTTTGATCCAGCAGCCATCAACACTTCATTACTCTGCCACCCGTCTTCCTCTCGCTGCCGCTTCACATAAATGACCTCGTCCCCGTGCCGCGGTGGTCGAGTTTACGTAGCATAGAGCTCTCTCTCTCTCTCTCTCTCCCTCTCTCTCTCCACCTCTCCCTCTCTCTCTCTTTCTCTCTCACACACACAAACGGTCTCTTTCTTGGGTTGACACAGATGTGCACTGATGACTCTCTCCGACCTCTGCAAAACAGTTACGCTTCAAGTGCCATCAAAAGTTTCCATCTACTGAACCAAACCAAACGGGAGAAGCTGAACTGTCTGCGGATGATGCCACACTGATTAGATTACGGCGGCTCATGAGGGCAGTGATAGTTGTAGCGACTCCCGGAATAGATCAAATTACAGGATTTTAAAAACAGAGTGAAAATCAGATTACATAAATGCCATTTACAGCAGAAAATAGTCTAATTAAGTGATTTTTTGATTTACTTTGTGGGACTCAAAGGTGCTTTACTTTCTCGCAATTTTTCTTTCAAGTTTATTATTATCTTGTAAAGTCATTGACACTCATCCTTTACTGGAAAACCTTTGGGATTTACCTCATTTGCCTCGAACTGAATCACAAATATCACCTGCAGTCAATTCTGCTTCTGCTTACATGTGAATGAGGAATATAATAATAACCTATAGACCAAATGTAGGCAGAAGCCTCAAGAGTTAATGAGTGAGAGGATGAGTGACAGCTCCATTGTGTGTCTGTGTCATGGCCTGTTTACTCAGCCCCATTGGACGAACAAACAGAGGCATTTAGATTTTACACACACACACACACACACACACACACACACACACACACACACACACACACACAGATATGTGTAGACAGAAACTAATGTGAAAAGGAGTGCCCAAGTGCACGTGAACACTGAAGGGATGATAAGGAAGAGGTAAAGAAGACAACAACATGAGAGTAGGGCTAAAAGAGTGACAACCAGAGCTGATAGGACAAAAAAAAAGAATTTGCCTCATAATGCCAACGTTACACAGTTTTAACTATGATATTTATTTTCATAACTTCCATTTCCTGCCATATCTAGATTTTACCAACTCTACGAACATAACACGAAATAAAGCTGCACACTGTTCTGGAATCAAATTAAAAGAGAGGGAGGCGTCAACGTGCTGGGGAGTGAATATGGTGTCAAAGAAAGTGCAACAGGAGGTGAAGGTGAAGGAGGAGTCAAAGGAATGCTGGATGGATGATGGACTGAACACATTAGAGTTTAATTTGCTTCGCCCAAATGGAACCATCTGTAAATAGGCCTTTATTTCACAGACGACATTTTGACTTGTCACACAAGGGAAAGCGCAGGTGTAAAAAATGAAATTATTTAATGGGACTCTGGAATAGAGTCATTACAGTAATCAGGAACATCTGGGCCTTTCCTACGGCAACAAGTCAAAAGTATCTGTGAACGAGGCCTATGGCTGACGAGACAGTTCCCGATTTACTGCGTCCTTCTCATGCCAAGGCGTGCACACAACACAAAAACTACCAAAAGCAAGACTTGCCTGCACACAAATGAAGTTTCAGCTTAATGCAAAAGAAGTTCAAAAAAGGACGAGAGGAGGGGAAAGAGTGTGACTTTAAGATCGGCCTCTTCTCCCTCAGCCTAGTCCTATTTTAAGTTGGCTTCTTTTTTTTCCTATTCCAGAACAGGCTTGTACAGTACAGGGCCTGCACAGACCCGTTCTCTTTTTTGGGTCCATGGAATGAAAAAGGAAAGAAAGAGAAGACGGGAATGAATAAGTGAAGGTGCATTTGGACAAATGCATAGTGGCATGAGATGGAAAGAAACACAGTGAATGTGTTCTTTTCCCATCCCTGGCCGGCAGAAGGAAAACAAGCCCGACCCAGGTTAGACGGGCAACATTTTTAGCTTTCTAATAAATGGAGGGAGAAGCATGAACTGAACCCCTATTCAGAGGAACTGCTGAAACGAGAGACAGAAAGGAAAATCTTGGCATGAGACAATGTTTCTTACACACAATGCGGTGAATGTCTCCGGACCGGAGGGAGCCCTGGCGGATGACCTTTTGCAGGGATACAACGCCTCTCGGACCCGATCACCCGCCGCTGCGAACCCCATGACCAACCGGCACCCGTGAAACCCTCCCTGCCCACCACGCCTGAAGCTCCTTCACCACTCTGTGTGCGCAATTTGTCCTCAGTGTCATGAGGGGGACACGGGCAAAGTCTCATGGATCTCAGCATTCCAGGAATAGCTGAATCGAGCCTTAGAGAGTCTTGCCCGCCATCGTCAGTGTCTCTCCATCCATCCTGGTCCCTCTGATCACAGACAGAGCTCCTATTGAGGATGACAGACACCAACTGTCTGGCAGACGGAGAGACAGACGAGCTTGCATGCAGACAGACAGACACACAGGGTTGCGCTGTATACCCGAGGTTGACTCTTTTACCGCATTATGAGTCAGCATTTCTGACCATAAACCCTGTGCACTGGATGCAGCGCCCTGTGCCCCACAGCGGCCGTCTGGTCAGCTCAGTTTCACTGTCTCGGAGAGAATGTCCGGCCTATCCAAACTGAAATCTCCCTGACCTGTGCCAGTGTGCCAAGGGGAAGGAGGCAGCAGCAGGCGGGGTTGGTATTTGCTTTATTACTCAGCTGGCCAGTCCAGGCGGCATCTTTAAAGCCTTGCATGAGGAGCAGGACAGAAAGCAATGTCCAAGTGCCCATGGCCAGGCAAGATCACAATGATTAAAGAGGAGAGACAATAGAGTGCATAGATAGACTCCTAGAGAAACACAAACATAGTCGGAGTGTTCCGGGCCATCCTGTTTATCCTCCAGTTGTTTTTTACTCTCACAGAACAGAGGACATAACTCCCATACCTCCAAACAGAGCTGTGCAGTGGCTAACAGGCTGTAGTGTAAATACAGCTGAAATACGACTCAACTCCAGCCACGGTGTCTCCTCTGATCCTTAGCAGAAGGACGTGTTTTCAAGCTGGCGATGCCAAAGAGCTTCTGAGAGCAGTGCGACCCCCTTCCAATGCTGTCTCTTTCTCTTTGTCACCTCTTCTCCTCCGGGCTCACTGCTTCCAGAGAAGACAAAGGGCCAAACAAAGGGCGAGCAGAGGAATGGTTTCGCCGTAACCAGTGACACTCGGACGTTCTCAAGATACAGGAGCCTGTTTCTCTGTCTTATATCTGGCAAGGGAATCCGTGTCTGGTCGAACCTTTAACAGATGTGCTGGCTGAAGGCACCAACATCCCTCTCGCCATATCCTCCTCCTCCTCCCTCTGGCAGTCCTGGCACAGCCACGCTGGCAAACATAGTGATGAAGGGAATGGGTTGTGATTGGCCGAAATGGGAGGAGCAGCAGAGGTTAGGAGGCTCAGAGCAGAGGGGTATTGTGAAACACAGAGGAGCTGTAAAGGACAGAGGGAGAAAGGGTGGAAAGAAGTGTGAAGGAGGGCAGGTGAACCCAACGGCGCCTCCCATGCGATTGACTTACCTGCTGCTGAGGGAAAGTGGTGGTTTGTGTGTGGAAGTGGGTGTGTTAGTGTGTAACTGTGATGTGTCGTGTGTTGCAGTGATGACTTTGACCTCTTGGCATGTCTATCCTGTCGGTGCTTGTGTCTTACCTTGACCGTGCGGTGGTGCTTGCGGGACGGGTGGCAGCGCATGTTGCTGGTGTTGCAGCAGCCCGTGCAGCGTTTCACCTCCACACAGGGCGGCCAGATCAGGAAGTTGGCAGACGTGGGATCCACCTGGCTCCTGGGGATCTCGTAGATCACCGTCCGCGTCTTACACACCGCCGGGACCGCTTCCTCTACTGGAAGAGGGACAAGGAGAGAGGGGGGGGAGTCCAGTTAATGCGTTCGGTCTGCATGAGCGCTCAGTGACACATATTTTTACGAATGCAAGCGCGTGTAGATGTATTGTCAAAATCCGCCCCACAGCGGCTTCTTGCATTCCATTATGCTCATTATTTGATGACTCACTTTATATGGGAGCTGTTCGTCCTACCTCAGTTCACACCCAACCTGCCATAAGGCTCTTAAGAAGACATGCTCTTCAAAAAGCTGATCTCATATCAGCTAAGGAGCTTTGGGATCAAGTCAGTGAGACACAAAGAAACGGCTCCTTTGTTCCGAGGGCTCACTGGGGTTAATGCAGCATGACTAGGCCAGAAAACCTTTATGTCTGCCAGTGGGAAATCTAATAATGGCCTTTGACCCTATTGGCCATTGTGAAAAGAGGGAGGCAGCAAGCACTCATTTCAGATTTAACGCCCCAACAGGCACTCAGACCTCAAGAGTGTACAGTAAGATACCATTATGTCGTAAAGATGATATGTGCATCATGTGCAGCCTGTGAGGGTTTTTGTGGACAGCTGCCTAATAGGTATTCTGTATCATTTACTTATGGTTCGGCACACATGCATGAAATACAACCAGCCACTTTATCCTGCGCTGCTTTAAATGCTACGCTGCAAGACGTCTTAACACACAGATCGCACACGACAGGCTAATCTCCGTGCCTCGATCAGATATCGTACCGCGTGGCGTTTTATGAAGAAATCTGACTGAGAGCCCGGGCGAGCTGCAACTTGAAACCTGAATGCCTGGAATTTCCACGCTCAAGGATATATTTCTCTCCTGACGCGTGTGTCTTAGATCTCCAAGCCCCCGGCCAATTAAAAGGCTTCGTGTCAGACGTCCCGTTTAACCTCACACACCAGACTTGTTTCTCATGATTCCTTCATTGCCATAAATACTGGGTAGACGTCTTCATTATGGTTCCTTTTATCCACCAAAAAGCCACATAAAAGCCACTAACTATTAGCTATGTTTGAAATTAGTGTAAAGTGATCGGTTTCACCTCCTGGGAACTCACATGTCAGGGGTGATATTTAAGATAGAGGTTATTTTTAGGCCACTATGACACCGTAATATGTTGTGCCAAGTTGTGATGTATACAGTGCTGAATGTAATCATGACGCAGCCCCTGAGCGGCACAGTGAAGCGTATACTGTAGTATTTATTTAGTCTTACCAATACTCCTCTTGCGTCGGCTGTGGAGCTGGGAGCTCTTCAGGTCATTGTAGTGACCGTGGTGACGGGAGAAGTTCTTATGGTGGTTGTGGTGTTTGTGGTGCTTGGGCTCCTCGATAACATCGTTTCCCGTACCTCGTCAAAATAAAAGGCAGCCATATTAATGTCACACAGAGAGGGAGGAAAAAAACAAAACACAAAAGGCTCATTCGATCAATAAACAAGCTATGAGTCTGAAACCGCTGCTGCCACTTTCACAGCGTCGGATGACTGCGGTGGGCGTCTGGCTGGCCTCCGGAGAAGGGCTGCGTGGGATCCACTATAGAAGTTTTATAGGCCCCTTCCACAACAAACAATGAGTCGGTTAGTCACGCGGCCATAATGAGACGGTAACTTCCTACAGGCTGCTTGTGCTGTATGTTACACATGCTTTGATTCCCTTAAGGGCTTAGGGTTCCCTGGCAGGCCACCGCTGATGATCCCAAATTTGAGGTAAACAGACCAGCGTACACAGGGCACAGTTTTACACGCAGTAACTTGGAAGCTTTGTGTGTCAGCCCCACTCACTCATATGGCTGAACTTTCCCAGAAGGGGTGAAGTAGTCTGGATGCAGGTGAGTCACCACGCGTCTTCAAAAACAACCGGCTTTCACAGACACACATCGTGCTAAAGTGGTCATTTGACAGGTGGTGCTCTGCTGCCATTATACCTGCGTCTAATTAGTGGTTCTGTGCCTCTCATTAACCTGAAAATGTTTGCTTTTCCAATCATTCTGCGGTTTGGAAAAGTACATGTTTTGCCGTGCTGCACTGTAACCTCTCCAACCCGGTCTAATATAGCCAGCTCAGCTAATTCACAGTCGTGGTCACCTGATAAAGCTCGCTTGTTTTGGTCCCCACCCAGAATATGAGGAGTTACAGAAGAGTGCCAGAGCAGCAATAAAATGATAAAGCTTGTTCTAAGGATACTGCCCTTTCCCAAAGAGCAGAGTCTGAGTCGTGTTTGCTAAGTAGGTGGGTCATGTCTGTATACGTGCAGCATACCCACCCACCTGGAGAACACCTACACTTGTACAATTAACATAAACGCACACTCACAACTACGCAAACTCCTCTCCATATCCTCCTTCTTAACATGCTAAAACCCAATGTACACCCGCGCAACAAAGCTCAGCCATGGGCAAACACATTCCACTCTTCCTGCTTCTTTGTGCTCTGACCACATTCATCAAAAGGGATTTTCTCTACCTATACCTGGTCCTCCTCTGGGATTGGTTGTTTATTTGCTTTCGGATGCCTTCTTTTCCCAGGTCTGTCAGGTTTCAAACCCAATATCGTCCCTTGAGTGAGAGTCGAGGGAATTTCCCATTAGCCGTCCGTGCAGTCAGCTAGTCAGTCAGACGGCCGGTGACCCAGAACAGAAAGGTCTACAGAAAGGAAGTGTTGACTGCTGCTGAGGAGTTAAGCAGAGGGCCGCGCTTCAAGCCTGTGAGGCCACTACACCCGCATGCAGAGACACACACCAACCTAGTGTACATATGTCACACACGCTCCCCAGTGCATGTCAGTTACGTGTAGACACAAACCTACTGAACACTCCTAGCACTGTCTAGTGGACTCATTGGGTTTTTCCCACCTTTTAACGCTGCAGGTCACCGACAGAACACCCACCGAGCTTTCTCTCAAACCCTACTGCACAAATCCTGCTCTCCATCTCCCCCCCCCCCGTCAGAGCAGGACAGGAGTGAGGGAGAGCGTCACACCGCCGGCCAGCCGGAGACAGTTTGTGTCAGAGCAGAAGGGAGAAAGGGAGGGAGGAAATAAAGAAGTCCTTTATGGACTGCAGTCGTTTTTTTTTTAAGCACAATACAAGACCTTGCTGTTGTCTTTTTTTTCTGTGCACTGAGAGGAGGCGAAGGGAAACCGAGGAAGAGGGAGACGCATGAAACAACAAGGAAAGGCAAGAGAAATAATGAGAATAAAGATAAAGGTGCAGACAGAAGTGAGAGGTTTGGTCCTCAGGAGGAGACAGTCTCTGGCTGTGAATCAGACTCTTGTGACAAATGAATCCATCTATTAACTGAGGGCTTTGACTTCCTCCCTTTACACCTCCTTCACTATTTCTTTCTCCCTGTATCTGTATAAATGTATCTGCCAGTTATAGATTTGTACAAAGAGTCTACATAATTCCCACTATCTGTCTCTGCTCTTTGTTTCTTTATGGTGTAATGGCCCGAACGTCTGGGTGGATCGACCCAGTGACATTAGGTTATGTCACATTGTGCTTTTATTTTTAAGACACTCTAAGTACATAGCATGTGCTAGGAGGTAGACAAGCTGCCTGCTTGTCAAAAAACAGCAAATTGCACATCAAGTTACAGCCTTTCTGAGTGAACACATGAGCAGGAATATAACTCCAGAATCCAGCTCCGACCCCATGCCAAGAGTCAGGTTCCCTTTTCTGTCAAAGTCTTTCACTGAGAGAGATAAGAGCAGGCAGGCCGGGGGTTGGGGGGGCGCCGAAGGAGAGAGACGGAGATATAGAAGAGGAAAAGCGAGGAGAGGGCGAGGAGCACCTCGGGGGCCAGACAACCATCTGCAGACTTCAGTGGGGGTCATCTCGCCTGTCACTCAAAGCTGGAGACGCCGTCCTTGCGAGACGTGTGCAAATAGACAGAAAAACAAATGGCGAGCCTGCGCTGAGCGAAGCGGCACTAAATGAAACAACCAGCCGTGAGATAAGCCCTGCAGGCCTTCCCAGTGTCCTGACACCTCTTTCCTCACAGGCTGAATCGTAAAGCCATCCTCCCAGTGACACAGATCTCAGGTGATAACAACCCAGGTAAAAAACAAGCATATCTCTGTCTACATCAATAAAATGCAAAAACATCACACCTCCTCAGGTCTATGTGCAGAATAAAGCTGTCTTAGCCTTTCCTCTCTCTCCAGCCCTGGTTGACGTGCTATGCCATGAACAGTTCAACCTATACTGGTAGCTTTACTGTCCTGGCCATCCGCAACAAAAGCTCTGAAAATACCCCTCAGGCTGGCGTCAAAGGTCTTTTAATGGGTTGACCAGGGCTGCCACGCCGGCCCTCAGACAGATTTATGTCCTCGTAATAATAATCAGCCTACTACTGTTACCCTGCAAAACATTCCTCTGTTTGAAGAAAGACATGTTAATTCAATTATAAACACCTCTTCTCATGCTAGAGGCGCTGCAGGGATCTATTCTGGGCTCAGCATGGAGTGGGCCCATCACTGATGTGGAGTGCAGGTTGGTGTGATTGTGAAATAATCAAGTAAACGCACCAACGATGTGGGGCTATGAGTCCTAATTGGTTCGTCCATCAGAATCATGTGGTTTCACAGAGGGATGTATCGAGTGACTGATCTGCCGTGATGTTGCTTTGCTGAATTTTGGAGTTACTACCGAGCAATGACCAGTGCTCCCATCAGCTGGGACGGCTAAAACAAGTCGTTACCTATTTCCACCGGCAAATCTGTAGAGGTTAGCGCTGAGTTTGATATATGACTAGAGCCTGTGTAAATAGAGGCTCGAGTGAAGGGAAACAGCTTCTTCCAGTGCACCCCTGTAACTTAATCTGAGACGGTCTGAGAAAGACCCGTCCCGTCCCCCCCCGTCCCCGCCCGCCACAGGAGCAGCAGCGCCGGCAAGAACACGAGGCACAAAAAAAACCTGCCTGACCTGTGCCATGAGCCGCTCTCTCTCTGTCAAGAGGGCGACTTCCAGTATGTGTGGCAGCCCGGACGCCGTAAAGCCGACTTACTGCAGCAACAGCAGCTGAGAGAATATGCACAAATAAATGCCTGCCAGTGAAAGTCCACCTTTGTCACATGGACGGCGGACGCACCCACCAGGGTTGCTGCTTTATCAAGCACGCGAGGACTGCACTTGGCAGCTCCCCTGGGTGCACAGATCCCTCAGCAATTTCCTGTGTGGTGCTCCAGTCACAGGCATGTGTTTCCAGCTCGGTTACAGGAGCCATTACTGCACTGATACTGAATTCACATAATGTGCCAAAGCAACAGGTATTTCTCTGTTTTCTCACTTAACCCAAAATCAGCTTCTCCTTGATGCGTCACAAGTGGATCCATCATTCATTAGACTTTAAATATGATCTTAGGGTGAATGTATGTGATCGTTTGACTTGATCCTTGAGCAATGACTTAAATATAAGTGAGGTCATCAACAATAGCAGCCTCACTCACACACACACACACAGCATGTAGGGCATGGAGGATTGGAAGTGTAACTCAGCTGTGTTGATGAAAGTATCAAGAGGCTGAATTTACCTACGGAGTCAATGTCCAGTAGCCGCTGGAGGTCGCTGATGCTGTGGATTTCACTGTGGGACAGTCTGTCTATCAGCTCCTGCGGAAACTGCACTTCCTTCTGGGGGCAAAGAAATCAAACAAACAGGGGAAAGTTAGAAGTGTGTCGAGTCAGTGGCAAAACGTCCGTGTCATTGTTTGTCCGTACAAATAACTGTGCTTAAGTTTAAACAAGCGCCCGGAAGATCAGTGCCGGAGCAGCTTTGCAAGTATGTGCCAACTAACAAGCACATCTGACATGGATGGTCCTCATGCGAAAGAGAAAAGTTGCGCCGAAGCCCCCTTGAGAAATTATGCAATTTAAGCATGATTTTTAAAAGGAGCATTAACACGCCTTTAGAATAATGACGCAGTTGATTAGGATATGCTGGTTACTTTGGTCCACACCTTTCTAGAATAAGCCCTTTAAAAATAATTTCTATCGCCTCCACCTGGCACACATGACGGTCGTAGAGGGAAACGTATCATTTAAAACCAGAATTGTGTCTTATTCAGTGCTGCTTTCAGTATTTATTCAGTGCCGAATTAAAGAATAGACTTAAAGGAGCCTTAAAACACCTTGAATTACACTTTTACTCATCTTCTTTCTCTTCGTAAACGCGAGAGAACATTAAACATTCAGTTTCCTGAGGGGAGTTCGGAGCTGCACTCGAGCCCATGTGAACCTCCGCGTTGCACTTGTTGCGCTGCTGCTGCTGCTGAGGAAACCGTGCAGGACCACAGAAACACAGGCTATATATACATATCTATATAAATATAGATATGTATATAGATATATATATATAGCCCGGAGCGGTTCCCACGCATGAAAAAGCACAACCAAAACTATTGCCCATGTTGGCTCAGGCTACAAACAGATTTGGCACAAACAGCCAAAAATAACTGCGTGAAGTCGCGTTGTTGGTTCTCAGTCCCTGGCCCGCATGGGAACAGGAGCTGCTGCTTGTTCACCCTCAACAAATTAATTCATATATTCACACTGTTCTTAAAATAGAGTCTTAGTCTAAACGGCCCTGTTTATTCTCTCAGATACGTGTTTGGACAGATTAGAGGTCGATCCAAATGAAATGAGTCTTTAAATGCTGTATAGGCTCATAATCAGATCTTCTAATTACAGACTCTGCTTCAGAACTCTGAACACTGCTGCTCTGTAGTTGACTCTCTCTCTCTCTTTGCTCATCAAGTTGTGGCTGTTGGAGAAATGCGCGCACTGCGGGACCTTTGCACCTTCACGGGAATGAAACCGTGTCTGTGGCACCGGGGGCCAAGAGGACACGGTGTGCGTCCTGGGAACTCCTGGTAACTTTACCTCGGCGGTGGCCAGCAGCAGGTACGCCGTGCACAGCAGGAGGTGGCACAGTGCGGCTCTCATCTCCCTTTTAATTCAGCAAGGAACCGCAAAACAAGAAAAACGCGCTGTCCTGAAGGAGCCGCAGAGTCGCTCCTGGCCCCAGAGGATCCACGACCATCCCCTCATGGGAGAGAAGCCGGGGGGGTGTCAGAGCTGCTCGGGCAGACTGCGGGCAGCACCGGTGGTCGTGGGGGGGGTGTGAAGCGGCTGAGGAGGCTGGAAGAGGACGCTTGTTATTCACATTGGAGGCGCGCGTCCTGTGGAACGAGCTCTGCGCCGCCGCGGCTCCACATAGCTCCTCAGTGTCCTCAGGCACAAGCGGGACAATCCCCAGAGACCAGTCCCCTCACACGCATTGCACTTGTCCTTCAATCCTCTGACAAACCCCCCAAAAAAACCCTTGAAACCTCAGCCCAGTTCAGGTGGAGATCAAACCAGACACCAAAGCTCTCCCTTCTTGTGTTCTTCTTCTTCTCAGGACGCACGGCTGTGTTCGTGTCTCTGGGGACAAGTCCTGCGGGAATATAATCCAAAACGAACAGATCCTCTCAGGGAAAAATCACTTGGGAGGAAGTTGTCCTTGTGGTGTCTCTCAGAGCCCGCGGTGCAGCCTTGTGTGTGTCTCTGGACTCTGGAGTGAATGAAGTGGGAGCCGCTGCATATGAGAGGCAGCAGCTCCGGGCCCGTTGCGCCTCCCCTCGCGTCGCGGCGGCCGTGCATCTGTTCAGCTGCAGGGAGCTGGTTGGTTGGTGTGAGTGACTTATTAATACTCAAGAGGCAGGCAACCCCACCCACCCCACCCCCGACACCACCACCACCACCACCACCACCACCCCACCCCCTCAACCCCCTGCGTGTAGATGTGTGCCCTTCAGCAGAGCGTCCATTCACAGATTCAGGCTGTAACTGATAATGATGATCTGTCGCTGGAAATAAAGAAAAACTGACTGAAGACTGAAGACTGAGGGAAATAAGGGATGAAAGATAGATAGATAGAAAGATAGATAGATAGAAATGATGAAGATGATGGTGATGATGATTGTGAAGAGAGTGATGATGATGATGATGTGATGATGATGATGGTGATGATGAAGATGGTGATGATGATGATGTGATGATGATAATGTTGGTGATGATGATGGTGAAGATGGCGATGATGGTGAAGATGTGATGATGGTGATGGTGATCAATAGTGGTTATGATGATGGTGGTGATGGTGATGATGATGATGATGATGGTTGTGAAGATTATGATAATGGTGATGGTAGTGATGATGTGATGATGATGAAGATGGTGATGATGACGATGATAATGACGGTGATGATGATGATGATGATGGTGGCAATGATGATGATGATGATGATGATGATGATGTTCAATTATGGTTGATGAAGGTGGTGATGATGATGATTGTGATGATAATGGTGATGATAATGGTGGTGATGGTGATGGTGATGGTTATGGTTATGATGGTGAAGATGTGATGATGATGGTGGTGATGGTGAAGATGGTGATGGTGATGATGGTGATGGTTATGGTGATGGTGATGATGGTGATGATGGTGATGATGGTGATGGTGATGATGGTGATGGTGATGGTGATGGTGATGATGGTGATGATGGTGATGCTGGTGATGGTGATGATGATGATGGTGATGGTGATGATGGTGATGATGGTGATGGTTATGGTTATGGTTATGACGGTGATGATGGTGATGATGGTGATGGTGATGATGGTGATGGTGATGGTGATGATGGTGATGATGGTGATGCTGGTGATGGTGATGATGATGATGGTGATGGTGATGATGGTGATGATGGTGATGGTGATGATGAGGATGATGATGTTCAATTAAGGTTAATGATGGCGATGATGATGATGAAGGTGGTGATGATGGTGGTGATGGTGATGAAGGGGATGATAATGGTGGTGATGGTGATGGTGATGGTGATGGTGATGATGGTGATGGAGATGGTGATGGTGATGGTGGTGATGGTGATGATGGTGATGGTGATGATGGTGATGATGGTGATGGTGGTGATGGTGATGATGATGATGAGGATGATGATGTTCAATTAAGGTTAATGATGGCGATGATGATGATGAAGGTGGTGATGATGGTGGTGATGGTGATGATGGTGATGGTGATGATAATGGTGGTGATGGTGATGATGGTGATGATGGTGATGATGGTGGTGATGGTGATGATGGTGATGGTGATGATGGTGATGATGGTGAACACCATGTGTTTTATGCTGCTCATGATGTGATGACAGAATTGGGCAGAAGGATCATTATCCTCATGGTGATGATGTCGGTGCCTCATGATGTCTTATGACGATGAGTTAATAACACGAGCTCTCTTTTTGCTTTGAAGGTTGAAGAAGAAGAATCCATTCATGTATTTTGGTCTGGGCATCTTATTAACACAAAGAAGTACCGTGTGTAAGAAATATAAAAAAAAGTAAGGATGATGACTTTTGACACAGCAGTGGCCTAATTATTTGACACCAATATGTGTGGGCACGGCTGTGGGACAGAGGAAACGACTAGTTCACTGCAGGTTAACGACACACTGGTCCCAACTTGTTGCCAGGAAGCCGGAGGCGGTGTGTGGTGCGGTGCTGCGTTGGGAGGTCTGGGAGAAGAGCCCAGGGGCCTGGTAACCAAGACACACAGCCACAGGAGCGGAGACACAGACGGACACAGCGTCAGCCAGAGGTGACAATCAGCAGGTGGGGGGGGGGGGGGGGGGGCATAGGTCAGCAACCAGGTGGTCTGCCCTCCACCTTGTCCATTCAACGTGGATCACATAGCACGAGGCCAGCCTGAGGGCGGAGATGCTGCACGGGAGAAAGCTCCACTGCAGCTGGTGGAGTAACTAATGTAACTATTTTAATAGGCCAGTGAAGTTCTTTTTAGGAGGGTTCCATCACCGTGAAACAAATGTCATATTTTTAACACAAAGTTCCTTCTGCTAAAGCGATTTATTGCTCCAGCTGAAGGCGCTTTTCAAAAAAAAATTCGCTGCACGGCACTAATCATTCAGAAATTGTGTGAGTTAAAGTTAGTGATGCTGCGGCAAAATGTCCGGCAGGGTCCTTAAGTGTTGTCATGGTGACGTCACAGGTCAGCTTCCCCAGCCTGGCGGTGCACTCTGACTGAAATGCATGAATCACGTTTCTGGTGGGTGTACACGACGTCATCGTGGTGGGAATGGGGGGAGTCAGAGAGAGAAGAGGTGAGAGCAGGCCACACAGAAAGAGAGAGAGAGAGAGTGACTGTTTGTGTCAGGTGAGGAAGTGAGTAAAAGGGTGAAAAGGAGGATGTGAGGATGATGCATCTCCGTCGTTCTCTTCCTCTGCCGTCTTTTTGACGATTGTGCTTGTTAGTTTGAGTGTGTGTTTTAAATGAGATGGATATGGAGAGGTCGGGGAAAAATACACTCAAACGTTAGACACAGGAGAGTGATGCAGGTGGGAGATGGAGAGGTCAGTGAGGTCGGTAGAGGTCGTGAGCGAAGGATGAACAGAGAGTTATCACACGAGGGAGGAGAAAATTAACTGAACAAAAGAGGAAAATGAAGAATCCCTGGAGTTACATTTGCGGGGAGATTCACAAATCATTCCCTCTCTCTCCTTTTCTGCATGAGCTAATAGGCAACATGTTTACTGGTTGCTGAGGATTGTGTACCTAACAACATAAACCCCAATAAACGGTTTTATAGATGCTGCTGCACAGTAAATCTCGTCATAAAGACGCTGCGGAGAGGACGATCCCTGACTGAGGAGATGACTCCTGTTTCTCCCCCGGGCCACACATATTTCCCAGTGAGAGAGGTGTAGGAAAAAGGGGGGGGGGGGAATCTTTTAAGAATGTGCTGGATGTGGATTGCCTGGCCCTGAGGGATTGGAGTGTGCCTCTTAGTCTGGATGAAGTCTGTCTGTTCTTATCGTCTATTTCCCTGGAAGGAGGGAGAGATCACTTGAGCCGTCTTGACCTTGTGAGACGAACCGTTTTGTTTTTTAAAGGCTGGTATTTAGGATGAACTGTAATTGCAAGTGGTGGTTTCAAGGCACAAATCAATGAGGATGGTGATTCAGGAAGAAGAAAGTGATGAAAATGATAAAGACATGCACTTAATTCCATCATTTCCCCTGGTCTTTCACACTCAGACCGTGTTTAAGAAGACAGACACACACTGATTCAATCCTGGCCCATCCAACCATCATCATTAAATATATGTATTCCTCTCTCTGCTGAAACAACTCTCTGAAAATGTTCTTTTTTCTCTGACACCTCAAAACAAAAGCATTAGGTAAAGAGCTATTGCAAATATATTGGCACTCCCTCTACCCTCCTCACATGACAATATTGACAACAATAACAAGAACACGTAGTTTGAGGTACATTTATGTAACGGAGGGACAGAGTGGGAAAATAAAACAAAGTCAAATTCAAAAAACAGAAAAAAGAAAATGAGAGAGCGAGCAAGAGAGAGAGAGTAATAGAGAAAAATAGAGAGAGAGAGCAAGGGAGGCCACAGGTGGATGTAAAACTTGTCTGTTGAACCCCATATTGAGATTGTGACCTTTTCCAGCTCCAAAAAAGAGATTGTATCATGTGGACAGAAGTAGACGATGGGCTAACGCTGCCAATATGAAGAAAAGTATCCCAGGACGGGCTTTAAACGAGCGAAATGAAATTGCATCTGGTTGCGTTTCTGAACCCAAAACCCTGTGATGAAAGCAGAGAATCTCACACCTCAGCGTGCACTGGTGGAACCATAAAGAGATAGCAGCAATAGAAACTCGTACTGATGGCTTCACATTCACGACAGTTACGATACCTACGATATGACACGTTTTCCACTGGGCATCCCAGTTGTACGACACCTCGTAATGTCAGGGCGGATTGCCTTGCAACAGGGAAACAAACACAGATCTGAAGCTGGTGTCTCCCCCAGCACCGCCCTGCCATATCTCTCCAGCACGCATGAGTCATGGACACCAGGAGCAGGTCCGAGGGATCTCCTCCCTCCTCCGCAGGGGAGAATTAACTGAAGACCAAAGCAGCTCATCAGTGTCTGTGATGACAAAGTCGATTCCATTAGTGCGTTGTGTCTGTAGTGTGGAGCTGATGTCTCCTAATGGGCCCATTAGAAAGAGCAGTAACATTTATGGTTGGGTTACTCATCTGGCGCACACACACACACACACACACACACACACACACACACACACACACACACACACACACACAGACACACACACACATAAAGGTAACAAGGGACACACAGACCACGAGATCATAGAGCTCTCTCTCTCTCTCTCCCTCTCCCTCTCCCTCTCCTTCTCCCTCTCTCTCTCTCTCTCTCTCTCTCTCTCTCTCTCTCTCTCTCTCTCTCACTTGCACACTTAAGTAATTCAGGTGAAATTTCCCAGGGGCAAAGGTGCATTCCAGAGGCTGGTAGTGATATAGATTGGACTTGGATATTATCCAGAGCAGAGTGCACATAACACACTTTTTACACATAGAGAGACACACACACTTTCACTGCTTGTTCATTGAATATTAAGCAGTAGGGGGTGGGGGAGGACCGGGGGGAGGTGGTACAGGAATCCTACATCCAACTGGTCCTATACGCGGCTGCTCTTTTATAGCGATGATCGCTGGCATTCATCTCTCTAACACGCATAGCAACCTGAAAGAAGTGCACTGTGGGGCCTCCCTGCACCCCTTCGGACCCCCCTTTCCTTTAAGGCACTATAGGTGTACAGGCATTCAGGGGGCACAATGCCCAGCGGCTCTTTCAGAGGTCACAAGTGCGTTTAGTCAAGTGGGATCAAAACATGGAGCTAGCTGGCCATACAAGGTGAGCAGGGCAAACGTTCAGCTGCAGCACGTCACGCATGCAGCAGCTCATGAGAGACCACAGCATCCTCTCCTCTCCTTGACTTTTTCATTCCTCCATGAAAGCATGAAATTACACCGAAGAGAGAAAACACTGGGAACACACGCTGGAGGAGTTCTGTGTGTGTGCTCCACCCTGCAGGATCCAGGGTTCGACCCGGTGGTTCAGGTCAGAGATGAACTCGTGTGACCACAGCGTCCGACTCCACAGTGCAGAGGAAGCAGGAGACGGCAAACTCCAGATGTTCGGGAAAGGAAATCCCACTTCGAGACAAAATCAGACTTGTAGCTCAGGTATGAACACACGCACAAATGCATGTTCTCATACACTAATAGACTGAATGCGTTCATGGGAATCTACACTGAACAGTATATGCACTCACACTCACACACACACCTGCACTCTCTCGTGCACGTTCTCCAATTTCCACGAATGGACAGAGATACATTAAGCAATCCGGGCACAAGTCTTTACATGCAGTTCCCTGTTCCCCCTGTTCTGGCTCCTTTTCCCTTAAAACACTGCCTCTTTATTCTCCAGCGGGGGGGAAAAAAGCACTCTCACTTTCTGCACACACACACACTCACACACACACAGTGAACAGGGGACTTCCAGCCACTGAGAACTAACAGCGTAATTGCCGGTGCTCTGTTGTCTATCAAGGCCTGACCTTTTCAACATGTGTGTGCCGTGTTGGGAGCGGTGGGAACCAACGTGGAGGAAGACAGGGGTCTCCCCGGCTCTGTGGTGGTCTGACCCAAACCCGCACCCCCCCTCTATGCACTTCAATTCCCCTAAAACTCTGGGAACTCCCACTGCGTCCCCATGTTCGGTGGGTTTGTCGGCTCGAAGGGGAGAACACGGCAAAGTCAGAAATCAGGCTCATGGGGAGGGAGGACATCAAAGCCGGGACAAGGGGGGGGGGGAATGGACTGGCGAGGGGGGGGCCGGTGGTCCCAGGGGGATGGAGGAAAATGTATGGAGCGCAGATATTATAGTGGCACAAATGGAAGCCTTCTGTTGGTGCCACTGGGAAAACAACGGCCCTGAAATAAGGAGATTAAATGAGGAAACATATACAAGGACACACTCATAATAAACATCTGAGCATTTTTAGGATTGTAGAGCAATGGCGAGTGGAAAGAAACGGCTTTGACTTGCAGAGGAAAGTCATGCAAACAAATGGCAAGAATCTAATATCATGAGTAAAAACAGAAAGCACTTTTGAAGCAAAAATCATCAGTCTCTTTGTTGCTACTTGCCAGTGCAAGGTCAATTCAGAATTGGTTCCTTCTTAGAACTGAAGAACGTTGGAAGGAGGATTGGATGGTTCATTTCATTGTGCCACTGCTTTGCTTATAGCTTCATATTATTCACTCATTACATCATGTATTTGGAGGCGTCTCAATGCTTCTACTGCTTTCAGTCACGTCTTGACAAAGAATTTCGCCAGCGGTTCCGACTTTTGGTTCAGCGACTGTTTTTGTTGGACATTTTCGGAACCAGTTCTCATTTAGACACCGGCATTGGCATCAGCACCACGCTGGTGGTATAGGGCACATGACAGACGAGCTCAGTTCTCGGTGGGTGCATGCAAAGCTGTCCTCAGAAATCTATTAGGAGCCTCTAAGCCCATAATTACTCCAATTGGCATGTCAGATCGGGCTTTTACTTTGTCATTTACGCTTCCTCCTCCATTCCTTGTCTGTCACTAGCCATGGACCCACTGTCGGACGAGGGACCATGAGATATAAGGGGAACCATTGGTGGTCGTAATGATGGTAGTGGTGATGTGTGTGCGAGAGGGGGCTGGGTTGTGTATCAGGGGGATTAAGGAGAGATTTCTATGGTCGACTTAAGCGACATTAGCTATCCATGACAGAGCTGAGGGATAGAAAACCCCTAAACTACAGGGTGATTATGACGAGTTAGAGAATCCACTCTGGTGCACCTGGTTACTTATCGTATCAGCGGCCCCAGGGTACCATACTCCCTCAGGTGTGCTTTTACATCCACCTGAAGTGAGTATGAGATTTTCCTCCTTGATGGAACATGACCTGAATGAAGGATGACAGGATGAAGGTGCACATGTACATATATGCATACTCTGAGGTTTGTTGCAGCATCCACGACTCAATTTAGAAAAATAAAAATGTTTGGTCCCCAATGCCTTTGATGCCGGCCCATATTGTCGTCATGCTACACAGAGCAGAACCATAATAACACCTCTCCATTCTCTCCTGGGACTCGAGATGAAGTGTCAAAATCCCGAAGGGCGGAGGGAGATCACAACAAACTGATTATCAACAGGAAGTGGCTCCATTATGGGCTTAAAGGTAGAGGAGAGTGCTCTCTGGTTACTGCACTCACTCAAATCCACACATTCTTGCAGGGTTTAGAGAGCGCCAAGTCACCCCCGTGGACTCCCCCTGGCTCCCCAGTTACTGCCTCACCCCCCCGAGGGCATCGCTCAGGGTACAGCTGGGATGTCGGGGGACTTCGAGGAGGGTCTTTGCAGGGTCCTGGAGGTCTATAGGGTGGCCTTCACAGCCCTTTTCTCCATGTGACTTTGCACACCTGCAGCGAGAGGGTTGTGTTGTTGGGGGATGAGGGAGGATCTTCTGAGATGGGAGGATTTACTTAGTGAAGCACTCGCATATCTCAAGGGAGGGGGGGGCAGTTGTAGATTGTCACACCTAGAAAGCTGAAAATGGATTTGGAGGGAAAAGGTGTCTCTTGAGTGCACGTATCTCAAGAGACTGAAGCAAACCATCCATCTGAGACGTCTCAAAGCCGAGGATCCATATCTGAGCAACACTCCGACTGGGACTCTTTGCTCATTGCATTCCTTCATCTTGCTAATGTGATTAGAACAGAGCTCGGCTACTTTTATGATCTGCACTCAAAACCCCCCAACGGTTCCTCAGAGAGTAGGAGGAGGCACGGATAAAAAAAAAAGGAAACGACCGGGACAATTGCTGAGCTGCCTCCCCTGGGAGCGGAGTCAGGGCCAGAGTGAAGAGATGGATTGTGCTGGGTCGGGATCAACGTGGGCAGAGAGATTGCAGAGTCATGCGCACGATGGAATATCTCAGTCAGAAAAATGCTACTGACCCATTTCCCCCCCCCTCGCAGAACGTCGGGAGAACATTTGGGGCTTTTGTTTGTTTTTTCTACACGTCGTTCGGAGAGCTTTGAAACTGAGGCCAAAAACCGAGGCGAGGCAGGGAGGCCTGGACTCGGTGTTGGTACATGTATACATGTGAATTATTTACTTGTCGTCCAGCAGGAAATGAGGAACGATAACAAGCTTGGGAAAGAAAGGCAGAAAAAACAAACAGATGGTATCTCATCGCCTTCTCTTTTTCTTCTTTACTCCTACTGAGGACAAACAGCAACGGACGAGTCACTTTAAAGACAGCGACAGGACATAATAACGAAAAATCATTTCGATTACTTACAGTTGGCTGTTAGCTGTTAGTTTCACAAGACAGAAGACTGACTCGTCAAAGGGGAGCTTTGATTTTTGAGCTTTCTGTGATTTTACACAAAGTTGTATAAAGTCGTCTGTGGCTTCAGATGGAGCTGAAAGTCGGATAAAGTGCCTCAAGTGGTGTCACTTGATTCCTCATCTCTATTAAGATAGATTAAGATACATTTATTTGTCCCAAACACATGCACAGACATGCACAAGCACACTCATGCAAGGAGGGAAATTTAACCTCTGCTTTTAACCCATCTGGTGCAGGATACACATAGCAGTGGGCAGCCATGTACGGCGCCCGGGGAGCAGATGTGGGGGGAGTAAGGTGCCTTGCTCAGGGGCACTAGACAGGGTAGGGAGAATCCTCTTGGATATTTGGACAGATCAATCCAGGTTCGTCTTTTTGTTGTTTCTCCGTGGAGTCGAACCAGAGACGAACCAGAGACCTTTTCTGCCCATAGTCCAAGTTTCTGCCACTAGTCCACCGCCTCTCCTTCCACTATCATCACAAACCCAAACTCTCAGTGTTTGAGTTGCATCCTGAATAGAAGATGAACATGTGGGATAAAAAATAGGAAATCTCTGGTTCTGCTTTATATTATTTTGATTCTCTTCTACAGTCAACAATTGCAAAGCCGAATTAGTGGAATCCTCATTTATCGAGCTTCGCTTAACGCTAAAGTCTGACCCAGGCGTGATTTGGTCGTCATTATGCAGAGCGGCTGCTGCTGAACTGAACCGCACCTTGTGATGATCTCCTGACCCAATTTCTGACTCTCCTTCTCCCCCTGACCTCGGCTCGACTCCCCCCCCCCCCCATCCCTAACCTTTCAATCCCATCAGCCTCGCTATTGCTCAGTCACCTGTGGCCAGGCCTGGGTGCTGACCTGTGACCCCGGAAGGTCACGATTAGAGCTGAGAATCAGAGCAGCTAAAGCGGAGAGCAGGATGGGATGTGAGATGCCTCTGGACCATGAGTTTTCGAACCCAGCCCGGCTGACCCTGCTCGGGAACAGTCAGGTCGCCACACCCAATATATCTGGACAAGAAAAGAGCTGCGAATCAAAGGCTGTGGTCATTAGTGCAGGAGGTGGGGGGTTGATTTTTCCTTTCCACCATGGGTGTGGGGATCACGGAGGAGGGAGAATCAATGGAGGTTGTAGCCTAGTGTTGGCAGGCATTTTAATTAGCCTGGATCTCCCCGGACAAGGGGATAGAGGGGAGTGGAGATATCGGCTCTGGGAACACAGGGCGGGCGGAGAGGACAGGAAACAAAAGGGGGAGAATGAGGGAGAAGTTACAGACGAAGGGTGAGGGTCGCACGCCCAAGAGCTACACACTTACTGTGTCAGATCTAAATTTGCAGAACCAAATAAAACATCCTCTCATGAAACCATGGGTGGCTGTGGCTGTTTATGGGATGCGATGAATAGACATGAAAGTATGCCCACACACACACACACACAAACGCTAAATAATTCCCAGCCATCTTATCTTGTAAATTTCTTGGCAATTGTTACATAAAACTTAGCAATTTGGGGGGGCGGTGCACTTAAGCAAAATGTTCCCATGCTGGGACAAATTCTTTTAAAATGTATTTTAGTGGCTCTCAGTGGACTTCACACCACTCGGGAGTGCACTTAGAAAACCAAGTGAAAGAATTAGAGACCCTGTCGGTGAAGCTGGCACAGCACTTCTTAACATTCCTCCTCCTCCTCCTCCTTCTCCTCCTCCTCCTCCTCCTCCTTCTCCTCCTCCTCCTCCTCCTTCTCCTCCTCCTCCTCCTCCTCCTCCTCCTCCTCCTCCTCCTCCTCCTCGTGCATGTTCATCTCCTCCTCCACCTCCTCCTTTATCCGCTGCATCCTCTCCGTCTCCTCCGTCTCCTCCTCCCCACCAACTCACTCTTGGTGAGTCTTTTGTTTGTTTGGACAACAAAATACACAAGACTCCTGCAATAAACATAGTCCAATGTGGGAGTAGCTGGGAGTTGTAGTAGAGCCAAGCTGCAGCAGCAAAATAAAATTGGGGGTGGGGGTGGGGGGGGAGTTGGAAGGACGGTGATGGTGCAGTTGGGGTCATTTATCCTCCTAAGTCTGCTACTGCCGCTCTCCTCATCTCATGAGTTCTTTTCTCTTTTTCCATGAGTGGTTGTCGAGACCCTAACTCTTATTTGTCTGTTTGTTTTTGTGTTGGCAGGAAACCACAGATCATGTTTGATTTCAATTTATTGGAAAGGTGGATGGGCGAAGAAATCACCAATTAACTTTTGTATCAGATTTGATTAAGGATTTTTAATTAACTTTTTTTAACATTGCGAAAATAGGCAGTTTTGACACTTTTTGGGGAATACCTTTGGGAAGATCTTTGTGAATAAAATGAGATATTTAGAGTGTTAATATCTATGAACAGGGGTAACTGAAAATTCCTGTTTACATATGTATCTGATACATATCTGGTGTTTAAGTGTTTAATCTGACTTGGAAACCATGTTTTTCTCTTAACAATGCATCACACCAACTGTAGGCAAGTGATGGCTTAGTCTCACAAAACTATATGTACAGTGGAATAATGATAATTACTTTACACTTTACCTGCAGTTTGCACGTTGGATACTTTCAACTAATACTGAGAAGCTTTGGATGGTTGTGGTCAGCGATTCTCCATGTTGTTGTTTTTATTCACTGTTGTTGACCTTGTGTGTGTTGGTGGCTGAACGCGAGGCTATTTGACATATCTGGATCCATGAAGGAACCAAGTGTGTAAAGGTGCCTGCATGTGGTTGTGTGCTCTTATTCTCACATGGGCACAGGGCCAAGATACCAAGGCTTCACTGTGATGCTCATGCGGCAGCACCAAGATTTCAACTGGCCCACCCACACACACACACACACACTAACTCAGGTCAGCTCAGGTTGGGTTTTCATTTGGGCGTTACCAACGTTATCAAAATTGCTTTCTTTGGAAGGGCACAGCGGTTGGGAATGCAGCAGGTACTTCAAGGCTTTCTCTGGAATCTCCAGCGGACCCGTGAAGTTAATTCTTAACCTTAACCATCGAGAGGCTTTCCAGATCTTTCAGCCATATGAGAATATAGCCTAATGTTTCTGAAGCTGTGAGATTAGTTTGATGCGTAACTGAAACAAGAGCAGCGTCAACTTCCAAGAGGCCGAAGCGACAGAAACTGTGATCCAAAAAAACAGGATTTCTTTAGGAGTCAGCAGTTTTAAAATACCGACGAGTCAGTGAGCGCTGAAAAAAAAGACAGAGCATAAATGGCTGCAGTTGCAAGAACACATCAAAAAAATCAGTTATGACAAATATTGTCTGATTTTTTTGCTGATAGAAGAAAAACCCAAATTCAAAACGTGTGTTTATGAGTTCATGTGTGTTTACTGTCAAAGGGAAGAAGGTGTACGTGTGAGTGTGTGTTTGTTGGGGGGGGGGGGTCTTACACTCCATGTCGACGAGTAGGGGGGCACATTCCTCAGTTGATTTAGTGGGCATTAAGATGAAGAGGAATGTGTCAAAGCTGTAGAGGCTTTATTCCGCTGTGGTGTAAACTGACTGGGAGGAGCTCTGAGGCTTTCTGACAGCTCCCACTGACGGATGACTGACACCCAGCTTAATGGGAGGAGGATAAAGAGCAGAGTGGAGGCAGCCAGAGAGCGGGGGGGTTGGTTGGTTGTTGGTGGTATGGAAGCTCTGGGAAGAATTAGAAAAGTGTGAGTGAAGAGGACAGGTTCCCCAAGAAAAAGAAAGGGCAGATTAATAGAGATATAACATCTATGGGAGCAAGGGTGTGGACGGAAAGTGCCGGTGGATGAGATAAAGGGAACGACAGAACTAAGTCCGGTCAGGAGAGGAGGAGGAGAGGATGCCAGAAGTTGGGATAAATGAAAAGGGGCAAGAATGTGAACAGGCGTCACACTCACCGAGGGACAAGGGAAGGGAGGGGCTGATCAGCAGAAAAGAATGACTCGAATCAAAAGGATTTTCAGAAGCTTATCTTTATTTTGTCAAGATGGTTTGATATTTGAAAGAGAGAGAGAGACAGAGAGAGAAAATACAGAAAGATTTGTTTCTTAAGGTCCCGTTTCACACAACATCAGTCGCTGGGTCGGTTGTGCAACTTTAGACGGATTACAGTTGATCAACAGAAAGAAACACAAGTTTTGTGTGTATATATAAATAAATATATATATACCCCCATAAAGTTTTTTTTTTTTTTTTTTTAACCTTTACCTTTTTCTTTAATATATCTATAGCGTAGAAGTCATTTCATAAAAACAGTTGAGTAGAACTGCTGCATTAACTCAATGTTACGAACTCTAAAGTGGTGCAAAAGCTTTCATCTAGCAATAGAACACAGAACAAAAGCAGCTTAAAAAAGCATCAGGTAGGACACACAGGCGCATGTGTGTGTGTGTGTGTGTGTGTGTGTGTGTGTGTGTGTGTGTGAGAGCTGGAGATTCATCTAGTCCTGAGACAGGGTAAGCATATACAGTATGGTTGTGTGTTTCATGTCAGTGTGTTTCCTGTTTGTGTGTGTTTGTGCGGACTGACAACCCTACTGCGACTTTGGAAGCTCCACGCGGCTCGGACCCGACCGCTCCGGGGGAATATTGTGACGAAGAGGATTTCTCCAGAGAAAGAAAGCAACTAAGTGAATGAATTAGACTGCCACACAACACACATTTAAAAAGTGAACTCTAACAGCTCCTGCGGCCGGGCACAGCAGTAAAAAGCACACTCAGGATGGACTGAAAACGAATGAAACTAACTCTAAATCTACATGTTAGGAAACAGAGGTCTGTGTAGTGCTGGTCTGGAAATGACACCCCACACACTCAGAAGGAGAAACAAAAAAAGGCAAAGCAGCGAGCAAAAAAGAAACGTGAACTCACTTCCTCCCGCCGTACGTAACCATGACTTTAACTTCCTTCTTATTTCCTGAATTCATCCATTACCCTTCATAAATTTACACAAGTGCAAACGCCAGTCTTTGTCATCCTAGAAGCACGCTTCATATACAGTCGACACGCTGTACTGTCTGTTCTGACTCACTCCTTGAACATTATGAGTTGAATGTTCTCCGTACCCGCTCTGATTTTCACACTCCTGCATGTTGTTGCTGACATAAAGCTACGTGACAGCACAGGTCGAGTCAAAGTGCACGAGATCGAAAGAAAGAAATGCGCAAAATGGAAAAAAGGCAGGAAATGTGTGCCCTGTGTTTGTAGATGTAAAACCCATGTCCTTTACCCCCCATCCTCATCCCGTCCCACCCACCCAGCGACCAGAACTCTGATGCTGATGTGGCCCTCCCCTGCTGGTGACCGGTCACACGGTGAGGGAGATGAAGCTGTTGTATCTCTGGATGTTTCTCTTGAGGATCTCTGAGCACGGCCCCAGCACACGCTCGAAGCGGGGTCTATCCAGCTTCACACACTTCAGGGGGCCGCGGGCGACTACGGTGGCTGCCCTGGGACGGTTCAACAGCAGAGCAATCTCACCTGGAGGATGGAGGAGAGAAGACGTTCAGCCTGGTTACAAATCTGCATACAAACCATTTCTCTGTTATTAAATGTGTACTAAATCATTCTGATCTTGTGATCAGCCTCTTTGTCTGCTTCCTGTTTTTATTTTCTGCATCTAGAGACTAAAGTAAATCACTGATGACACTGATATTGTGTTTTAATTCCAGAAATAATCTTACACATATTTTGATTTGTTGACAAAAATGGAAAAAACTGGCAAAAAGTATAATTTACCTAAAGCTGAAGAGATTAGTGAATTGATCAAACAAAGAAAAATTCATTGACGATATTTTTCTTTTTTTAATGGTGTAAAATCATTTACATAATTTGTTAGGTCTAAACATGTCTGGTTAGAGTTTTTCTTTTTCTAATATGATTATAAAAAACATTTTGTTTTATAATGTTCTTAAGACAACACATGACATCCCCTTGGGCTCTGGGAACTTGTCATAAACATGTTCTGTCATCTGACTTTTGGATACAGAATAAATGATTGACCATTAATTAATAACTAATCAGCAAAATATTTGATAATAATTATTGTTGGAGCAGAGGTTTACGTTGTTGGTTAATTCTACAATCCAGTGAATTCAAACTGTTTTAGAGACCAAAAAAATACTTAAAAATCTCTGGATGGAATAAAAATTACATATAGTTATACAGATAAATGAACGTGCTCCATTCAGTCACTTTAGTTTTGCCTCGGAGTTTGACTCGCTAGATTTTGATCTGGGGAAAATTGGAGCCAGTGACGAAACTCACCAAAGTAGTCTGAGGGTCCGAGGCGTCCAACCTCCACGTACTCCTCGTTGTCAGACCGGCGCTGTAGAACAGAGGCTATTCCCTGCAGACAGACAAGAAAAGGAGAGTCAGGGGGACACAGTGGACAGACAGAGACGAGAGAAAAGAAAGAACAAGATGAGAAGGAGGAAGTAAGCGGGAGGACGGGTGTTGCTGGGAAAGATGGAACAAAAAAATGGGTGGGGTGGAGGGCTGGGGTCGTGTTTTTTTAGCGAGGGGTTGCAACTCATCAGGAGGATTAAGCTGTGGAGAAATTCCTCAGCTTCATAAGAACACAGGTGCACAGGATTTAGCTCACTTCTGTGGGACGGACACCTGCTCCGTGGGACGCGTACGAGCAGGAACTCACAACGACTCACTCACAGATTCCAACGGGGAAAATTCAAATCTGCTCTGCTAGGTTTCCTCCAGAGTGTAACACGTACACAACAAGTAAGCCTTGTAGAGCCTGAACTCCTCAGTGTCTCCATCACATAATCCCCTTCATCATCATTCACCCACAAAATGGAAAGAACTGATTTGTTCAACACTGAAACAACACAATCATAGCAACGATGGGCCAGTAGCAGGTGCCACACACACACACACACACACACACACACACACACACACACACACACACACACACACGATGGATGGATGTAGAATGAAATGCAAACATGCAAATGCAGATACACACATACAGTGAGAAAAGGAACAGCTGATGGTCGGCTGGTCGGATCCTATGACCAACTATGCTACGGATATTACCGTCACCCACTGTGTTTGGTGTGTGTGTGTGTGTGTGTGTTTGTGTGTGTGAGAGAGTGACTCATCTAAAATTTGATTTCCGTTCACTCTGCCCAACAGATGATAACAGTTCCTGTTGTCATGTCTCTGCAGCTGTTGAGTGTGAATGAGCACGGGTTTGAAAATGTCTTTATGTTTAGCTGCGACAAAGTTTTCAGAGTTGTACTGAAAGCTTCTCTATAGAGGTCTAGACTTTCACATGTACTGAAGCTCAGCTGTAATTTGTAGCAGGTAGAAAGTCAGCAGGGGAACTTCTCAGCTTGTCTTGGACCACCCCCCTAAAACAGATTTGACCGCTCCAATGCTCGCTCTCACTGTCTCTAATTCTTCTCTGCTCTCGCTGCTCCGTGTGCTGACCGGGCTAATAATGCTAAATATGAATATAATGAGCCTTAATGAGAAACACCCCAAACTGCCAGCAACTCCCTGCAGACGTACAAAGCTGGGACTGTATTTCAGTGAAAGGGACGTGTGTGACCGAGACAGTTTGTGCCTGAAATGAACTGTGGAGTCACATCGAAGTAGCACCCGGCCAAACTGTGCCGTGGTGCCATTACCACAGGAGAGAGGAGAAAACCTCAGCTGTGGAGAGAAGGGGATTGGAGATGGGCTGATGATGTTTAGAGTACGTATTCGTGATTCTTTAAATCCTTCACTCTGCATACATACCTTGGCAACTGTACATGATAAACAGGAGGATATGTGTGTTTTTGTTCATGGAGGATAGGGTTGTCTTTTTGTCTCTCCTGAACTAAATTTATAAAATGGATATATATTCTTTGGCACCTAACAGTGTTGACAAAACAAATCTGAAAACTTGTTACAGCCGGGTGGTAGCTTAAAATCCAGATTCCAAAAGTAATGGCTATACTCAGTGTTTAACATTTTATAAGTTACAGTCCATATTGAGGCTAATGTTCCAGGTAAACATGTAAAAATAATCTACGTGAGACAAAAACTAAAAAGACCTCCAGATGTTCGGCCAAACAGAAGAACGTGGGCTTTTAACGGAGAGCTGAGTTAATATTGCCAGATTTAGTCCGACGAGTGCAGTGGTTGTCCTAAACCTTGAATGTTTGGTATGGGCTGTTTGTTTGGCCTGTGATAATTGCGGGTTGCTGCACAAGGAGCTGTTCACGTGTTTATTTAAAGGTCGGCCAAGCTCGACTCAGTACGCAGAAGCCCTGAGTGGAGAATCAGTTGTCAAGAACACGCTTTTGACCACGATCAACAACGTCACTTAAGTTGATGAGTGACAGCCGCCGCTGCTTCAGAGTGCTGGCTGTTTGTTTATTTAAAGTTTATTAAAATTGAACATATCAGATGTCAAAATCTCACCAAATTTGACAGTTTGCTTCCTGAGGCCTTGAACAATACAAATGCCAAGTGTGAAGCCAATAAGATGAATGGTTCTTGAGATGTAAGGTCCAACTTCTTTCAAGGTTTCTGGAATTATTAGATAAATGCAGAACAGACAGTTCGATATAAGGACTTTTTAAAACCCTGAATCAAGGTCAAACCTACTCTACTGGAGTACAGAGCTGGAAATGGGCATAACTGTTTTTTTTCCAGTTCTCAAGAATCAGTGATTTGATGGGTTCCATGTATTTCTACCTGTTTAAGGAAGTGGTGAGTATCATCACAAGTAGTTTTAACATAGTTTTAGAAGGTGAAAGTGATGTGTCACTTGGAAAGTGTTCGGTTACTTATTTTATTCTGTCAACATCTTAGACCAACACAGTGAGTGTTTCTCTCTCTCTCTCTCTGTCTGTGTTTTTAACTCGAGCCTGGGGGATGACGAGGATGGCGGCCAAAACCTCAGTCACTTGGCTACTGCATGAACTTTGTTTGATTAAGGCCACTGATTAAAGATCAGTCAGTTCCAGTAGCTGAACTGATCAGCCGGGACAGTTATATTTACTGCACTGAGCACGAGGCTGAGGACGTGAGGCAGGTTCTGCTGACTAACTCCTCAGGAGCTTGCAACAGGAAGCAGTGGAGAAAAAGTGGGATGTAATAAAGTAAATTTAAGTCATTGCTGTACTAAACAACATTTTTCATGTATCTGTACTTAAGTAGATTTATTTTCAGGTGCTTTTAACTTTTACTCCACTACATGTATCAGCAAATGTATTTTCCACTTCACTATATTTTTTTAAGAATTACTTAACACGTTCACATTGTTTGTTTTCTAAAGTTATCAATAACTGTTCCAATGATCCAATCAGTGATGAGACCCCGCCTCCTGCAGCAGCAGCATCCCTCGTGAAGAGGAAAAGCCCGAAATGGTTTAAGTGGAGGCCACGACAAAAGCTCAGCCATAATGATGTTTCAAAACGTTGCATTAGGGAACAGGCTAAACTAGGCAAGTACTTTTACTTTTAAACTTAAGTATATCTATAGTTTATACAAAATATATTTAAAAGCAAGTACTCGAAAGAAAAGTTAATGTGGTACTTTGACTTTTGGTTGAGAACATTTTTCTTTATTTATCTGCACTTGACTCAAGTCAATTGTTTGACTACTTCGCATATGACCATTTCATAAAATTATATGACTTTGCGTGATCTCGAGTGTAAACACTGCTGCCGCCTCTTCCAATTAAACTTTTAATTAAACAGAACAAAGCGTCTCAAGCTCAAAGGTGGTATAAAACAGAGAAAGATGTGAATGGGGATACACCGAAGCCCCTGTGTTTACAACCAGTTGATTCCTCTCCTTTCCTTTCACGTCCAAACAAAGACAGTGAGACAGTGCAGCACCATCATGTACAGTAGTTCCCTCGTGAACAGGCCTCATCCAGTGTGGTCCAGATAACCATCTCAGACTGTACCAGCCAGGGCAGCTCCAAAGATATTTCTTTTTGTAAACATCAGAGATCCTCCACACCACGCTGCCCGACACAGGGTGCGGAGGACTGGCCAGAAGCAAAAGATAGCAAAATGAGAAAGGCACAGATAGGAAACAAAGTGAAAATGAGTGAATGAACGAGTCAGTGCTAAACAAGTTGCGGAGAGAGGAGAGAAAAAAGGAAGTGTGACAGCCAACATAAGAGAGCAAGTAGCAAATCGTCCCTGCTAAGTGGTATTGCTGGTCACGTAAAAATCCCTACATCCCTTAACCAAAATCCACACTCACACCCACTCGTCCCTGAACGTGCATACCACACACAGAGCAGAGCGAGTCGGCCCGTGGTGACATGTCAAAAAGCAGCGTCTTGCATATAGCGAGTATGGAGCTGCAGGATCAACAACAGGCCCAGGGAGAAAGAGAGAGTCAGACAAGCAGACATGGAGGGAAGGTGATATCCTGAGTAGCTTGTTCACGAGGCCACCCAGCATCAGCAGGGTCTGCACCTTCTCATTCGAACACACACACACACACACACACACACACACACACACACACACACACACACACACAGATACACGACAGCGGCTCTTCCCACAAGACCTGCTCTCCTCCCTATATTGAACAGCCTTTGAACAGTTTTTTTTCAAAGAGAAAATAACTGAAAAATGGTTTAACCCAATTAAGACCCGTTAATCTGAACCTTTGTTCTTGTAGCTCTACCCTCACACTCAGTAAAATATGACTTAATTCATTAACGGCATTGATCTTTAGTCTATAAAACTGTTGAGCTCCATTAGCTAAATTGCATTTCTGTGCGGACATGTAAGGTAACAGTAACAGGGGATCTGCGACCCACAGAGCACTGCCGTTCTGTGGGACCCGCTGGGACCATTTAGATCCCTTCAGTGAGATTACTTTTGTTTGGGGTCAAAGGACAAATACGAGACAACACGAGAGCCGGTGCATTAGCAGAGAGGACAGCACGAGGACGAACAGACGTCACCTGATTTTACTGAGTTTTCACTCAGCGGCTAACACGCAGCTCAAGTTGTAAAACTGACTGAACAGGGTAAATTGAAAAAACTTTATTCCATGGTTTTAGTTTGACTTCATCCTTATAACAGAGATTGACTTTAAAGTTAAGAAAATAAGATGAATAAAAACACCAACATCAACGAACATCAACATCAAATCATTATGCCTTTAAATGTTTTAAATTACAATATAGGATGGAATATATAAACTTTTAAACTTTTAAACTTTACTGGTGTGAACTAGGGAAGAGTGACATTTTCACTAATTTCCCTGCGAATAATTCATTCACAATCTGGCATATTTATGGCACTGGTATTTATATTATAATATTACAGATTCTTCATCCCTTGAAGCTGCACATCCTCTCCCCCGTTTCAACACCAAGTTTCAAAACTCTCCCTGACACCATCCTCTCTGATGCTCCACAAGTTTCTTAATTCCACCCTCAGAATTTCAGGGCACATCAGCCTGGGTTTGAGTGTATGGCCCCTGAAGAGGGAGGGAAGGAAGGAAGAGAAAGCAGGAAGAGTTGATGCGAGGGAAGGTGAGGCGGAGTGCTCACTGCCCCCGGAGTTCTGTAAAGGGTTGTTTGTACAGTGTGAGGAAAATATGTAAACATGTCACTTTTCATTAGGGCCCCATTCCTCCCGGCGGGCAAAGAAAGTGATGTCTCTATACCACCCTTTTGTAAATCCTCCCCATCAGCAGCATGTAATTAGTGATTGTGGGGTTTGTCTTTGGCTAATGCTCCAAAACCGTAGGAACAACAAATGAGAGCGAGAAGTGACAGAGAAAAAGAGAGGAGGAGAATGACAGACATGGGAGAGTTTTGACTGAACATTCACACCTAGTCTGATCAAAAGACATAAAGGTGTGCACGTAAAGGGAAAAGCTGGCAATGAGCCTAATCGTACTGTGTGTCACGTTAAATACCTCCCTCCATCTTTACATGTGGTCCTTATTTAATCAACCTCCTCTCTCAAATGTCCCTCCCCGCCCTCTTTGACTCATCCCTTGCTCTCTCTGCGTCTCTCTCTCTCGTCTCCCTCCCGGGAGGCTGGGTCTTGTGACCCCGTGTGAAAGTCAGCAACACACATTCCACCACAGTCCACCCTGCTCTGGGAAAGTCAGGCCTTGCTACATGAGAGATGGAGAGATGGAGAGATGGAGAGATGGAGAGATGGAGAGAGAGAGAGAGAGAGAGAGAGAGAGAGAGAGAGAGAGAGAGAGAGAGGGAGACAGCGTAACATAGAGAGCAGAGAGGAAATTAAAAGATAGACAAGAGAAAAGGCAGAAAGAAAGAGACAAATTCTTCTGTTGGTTGATAGAATGGAAGAAATATTTGCAGTGAGCAGGAAAAGAGGTTGTGATTTTCCAGGAGAAGTTGAAGGTGAAGAGTGTGGCTGCAGTCGACCTGTTGTCAAAGCTGTGATGCTCACAGTGTCTGGTGAAACTCACTCATGTGGAATTACATGGTGAACTAAAATGTGTTGATTACCTACTACTTAGCCTCCTCCGCCTCTCCATCCTGTAATCCCCAGGATCCTTCTGCATAGTTCTCCAGGAAGTTAAAACGTCTCAGACTGATGAGTCAACTGATATATTTTGGTCCTAAACCCCGAGTGGATTCAGTCAAACTGCTTTTAAGGGATTTCAGCAGCTCCAGGAGGCTAAAACAGGAAGCTGCAAACCTGACCAACACATTTTTTATGGTCAGATAATGTGAAGTGCGTGTGAGATATATTCAGTTCAGTTTATAAATATTTGGAGAGACACATTTCTGTTGTTGGACTTAAAACTTTAGAAGATCACATTTTAAATTGAACAGTGTCAACCTCAGAGCTGCATCAGCAATGAGTCAGTGCAGAGCTCTGCTTCAGCTCCCTGCAGGGACAGTAGGTGTCTCAACCGTTTTTTTTAAGGGCATGGCTGATAATATAAGAGTTCTTATGCCGACTGTCCACGGCATGTTGACAAAGACAATGTAAGAAGTAAGGTATGACATAAAAATGTAAAATATAAATGCTCCATCCCTAAAATATAAGTCCAACGAGTGGTTTTTGGTTACAAAAGAAGGTTTTCAATATGGCATTTAAGGGAAGTAATTACCGATCTTTTGACATCAAGATTAAAACATTATTTTTTGAAAAATGTACGACATCTTTTAGGTTTTTGCCACAGTATTGTTTCAGCATGGGCATTGAGATATTTAACTAAGTATAGTATCAAAGTCATAATTTTATTATTTTGCTTGATTTGATTATTACATTGATTTTGAGTAAAGGATAAAAAGACCCACAGGTGCTGTACAGTTCACGGAAACCTTTAGATCTTTAAGTGAGAACTTTAGGGCCTGTGGGCTGCAATGTATATATTTGAAGAGAGGCATGAAAGGATGGAAGAGAGAGGGATGGAGAGGAGGAGTTTTGTGGTGGAGGTGCACAGGTGAATAGACCCAAAACAGGGATAATGAGCGATGCATCACACAGCACCCGTGATAAAAATCCTGCTCTGGTTTAGCTGCACCTAACCACAGCGAAGAAACCAATGCTCCACTCACACGGACTCTTGACTAACACAGAATGAGCAGGACAGACACAGTAACTGACAGAACAGGGTGACAACTTCAAAAAGACAGACTTACCTTCAAGTAAATCAGAGAGTTAAATGGGAAAGTATAGGAGGCGAGGACAAGACGACAGAAGATTGCGCCCCCATCCCCAAAACCATCTTAACTTGACCCTGACAAAAGCTGTGTAAGTATGGAGTTAATCAAAAGTGTGGTAGGATGATGAAGCTGCACCAGGGGCCCCAGGTCCACAAAGCCTGCAGTGTGAGGGGGGCTATTCTTCTGCACAGAGTTTGCGGTTGAGGGCCAGGACGGGGAAATACCAGCGAGTAGTCTGTCTGCTGGTGGCAATAAAGTGGGATCAGTTCCGATCTCAGCAGAGAGCTGAGAGCCCACCAACGTCTCTATGCGATGACATGTACATCAGCCCTGGTTCCTTCCTCGTGACACGTACATGCTCCCGGGCCACGGGACATTTTACAGTGAAGGAAAATCACTACACATAATGCCTACCTTTATCTACGAGACCTGTCTCAGTGCAAAGATTCTCACAAAATTCCCTTTTCACACTGTGCTCCTCGGAAGGTCCCATTTCCCAAGTTGAGAAGTCATATAAATAAATGAAATCATAAAAACATCTGTATTGGCTGTGAAGGTTAGTGAGAGATAGAGATGCAGTTTGCAAGTGACTGAGACGTAGCATTTGACAATTTCACATTAAAGTTACAAATTTTAAAAATCATGTTTATCGGTTTATTAGTGATGACGTCAGCAACTTGGGAACTTGTGTACCCCATCCTTTTCATCGACCTTTCAGTTGTTTGTTCATGATGAATTTTTCCTTATTATTTGACACACACACACACACACACACACACAAAGACTTTACCTCTGTGATAATGAAGAAGTCATCCCCAGGATCTCCTTGCACAACTATTTTCTCTCCGTCCTCGAACTGAACTGGTTCCAGAGAATCGGCTACAGTCAGACGTTCCCACTTGTCCAAGGACTCTGTGAACGGACAACTCGTATGCGTCAGTAAAAACAGTGTCAATTACATTATCTCTACAAAGCAGCTGTAAATAATCGAAAGTGTGTCTAAGCAAGTCTTAGTGTCTAAGTAAGATCCTGTCACTCATCGGGGACTATTAACTCTCTGATCCCTCTGCCTCCTCAATCCCATCAGGGAGCTTTGCGGTGTTAAAACACCTCGACATATCTCCTAAATCTGAAGGACGCTACTGATTTTGGGCTGACCCCAAAAAGGCTAATTCAGGTCTGACCACACCATGACACTAAGATGTAAAGTTTTATCACCAACAGTAAGGAATCCATGAGAGGGACACTTGCTCTGGTCATGGCGCTTGTAAAAGTGAATGTGTACAAGATCATCGAAGAAATATGAAGGCCAGTGAGGGTAATGTTTGTTCAGTGGCTAAGATACATCTAAAGGGAAAGAAAAACAAAAAAAAATCTGTTACCGAATATAATATCAAATGTAATGTAGATATAATGATAAGCAACCATGAAACCTCGGAATAGATTTATTTCTGGTCCATTTTAAAACTCCATTGCAAAATATGTGGAGAATTGACCATTTGTGTCTGGGTCCTGCCAAAACCTGTGATCTTTTTCAGTTTTTGTTGATCCTGAGAGCCAGTGGCGACAGCTGTCTTTCCGACTGTCCGACCACACGTACAGTGACGTGGTTAGCCCGGGGTATTTCTAGATGCTGTTGGTATTCGCACAGAAACCAAAAACACAGACGGTCACACATCTTCACTGGGAAAAAATGTTCCGAGGAGCTTTTCAGCAAACTCAGATTTAACAGTATTTATAGAAAGCAGGGCCCAATAATTTATAAATACCTCCACATCGAGGATTGGCTGAATGAGCTCATCCTTTTCAAGTTACTGGTAGCTAATCCTAACAATCTACGCGTGCAATGCGACTTGTCTGCAGTGAAAACTCTCCGCATCTGCAGCTTTGTCTGGATGAGTGTGTGTCAGTGTCTTGATTTGACAAACACACGAGTTAGAGGCGTAAAACTATAGCAGAATCTCTTTGTCTCAGACTATTGTCTCCTGATACTCTGAGTAACTGATCCCAGTGTGTCTATTTGTGTGTGTGTGGGTCTAAATGTGTATGTACTTAGGATTAACTAAGGTGAGGTCTGATGGTGTGGAGGTGTCCAGTGTCCCCTCTGCTGGGGCCGTGGTGTCTGCCGGCCCCAGATGGATGTCCCCTGTCTGGCTGCGAGCTAAAGGCAGCAGGTTCTATAGTGGCGATCCTTAACAGCTCGGCAGGTAACGTGATACACAAATGTGCTGAGTAAAGACGCTACATTTCACGCTTCGCTGGAGCCTGGACCCACTTGGATCACCTTGCTACACACACACACACACGCATATCTATTACACACACAATTGGCCATCGGGATGTTGAAGCCTCCGCATGTGTGTTTGTGCGACAAAGAACATGTTGTTTTTCTCTCCTCCACTCCACGACATCAAGGGCTTGTACCCAATTTCGTGGCTATCTCCAAAATCAAAGACAAACAAAAACACCCCCGCCTCCTACCCCTCCTCCAATTCAAAGGGGCAGAGTGGAGGGGCAGGGCACGGCGGAAAGAGAAATGAGGAGAAGGAAAGCCGTGCGAAGTGAGACGCGAGCGCTTGAATGCAGGCCTCGACAAGGCTTTCCAAAAGGGAGGCGCAGAAGAAAGGAGGTGAATGAAAAGAGTGCAGACCTTGTAGAGACATTCTCTTAAGACCTGAATTGAGTGTATGTGTTTACTCAGCCAGCTAATAACTCTGTACAGGGGGCATGGCCTTACTCTATACACCACACACACATGATCAAGTGGAAAGGGATGAGATGTCAGTTCCATTTGCAGTCCGTTTTGAAAGTCTGAATGAATCTCATCCGCCAATTCCCCAAACTAAATGGCCTGTGTAGGCCGGAGTTATCCAAATTCCAGTGGGAAAAGAGAGGCTTAGCTTAACTCCCCATTATTTAATTGTCCACACAGCGACATTGCAGAGTGTGACTGGCCTTAGTGCGAACAGAAGATTAGGACTGTACACATAGACCTTACTCAACTATGGGCCTTGTGTGACAACGTGCGCCTGTGTTTATGTGGGCTAATCTACAGTATACAGTATGTGGCACTCAGTAGACTTAACTGCCTGCACTCTGGACTCGCTGACCCGGTGTTGAAGATTTATGCATAACAGGTAACGCACGTGTAAACACAATCATGCCTCAGCATATTCGGAAATGCACACACAAACAAAGGACTATAACTAAAAACACTACGATCCGCATCCACATACTCACCAAGGATGGAGACCTTGCTGAGGAACTCTTCGTACATCTTTCTCTTCCGCAGTGTGCTACCCTGTAAAACAAACAAAGGAGATTTACATTTACCACATGAAGAACTCTGGCAACGCTGCACATCTATGATGAAACAATAATTGTGATTAGTAGGCAACATATTGTGAGCGTTACGTCTTGATAATAAGAAGATGGAACAGATTTACTGCAATTTGGTACCCTAACATATAGTTTTCTCCTCTCTCATCTCTACAACTGGTGGGTTTTTCTCACTGTGGAAGCCAATCTTTCTGGAAGTGTCTTATTGAAGCACTAATCTCAACAAATTTGAGTAATAACTACTTCGAGGAGCTGCTGCTGAGAAGGAGCATCACACATAATCTACACCTTTGTTGCATGTTTGGTGTCTGTGAATTACAACAGAGAGTATCTCTAAATGACAGGCAGCGATCCACTTTTGTCACACTTAAATTTAAACGCTTTCCTTGTCTGAGGAGGACTGTTCCTTCCATTACACTTACCATGTCATTAAATTTTACAATATGTGATTTCATTTTTTATTCCTTCCTAATTAAAACTCAGTTAAGCATTTCACTGTTACCGATCACTTTATGCCCCTAATCAAACATAAAATTAAACAAATATGGGTACTGCCAATTTACAAGATCATAAAACAGTAGGACGTGTCACTACAAGATAATACATGATTAATAGATCATAGTCCGCCGGGTCAGACTTGTGCATGAGTTGTGTGGTGGTAATGTTCAATGCATATGTGTGTCTGTGTGTGTGGCCCACCCCACCCACCGAGCAGGGGACTTTCCCCTCTTTGCCTCTGCCATGAACATCAGGTGCTTCCTGACAAGTCTAGACCCAGAGGACCCCTTCCCTTACTGAATTTCTCCCCCCCCCCCCCTCCTTCGTATCATGGAACCTCTCGGCAAAAGTGGGACAAAAAAAGAGAGAGTGAGGAGAGACGATCTTGTCCGCCCTCCCTGTGTCAGCCTTTGCATATGGAAATGATATATTGAGACTTGGGGTGTCTTTAGTGCATAAGTGCCTGAGTCCCGCTGCTGCCTCTAATTTCATATAATTTCACATTTTGTCTTAAAAGGGGAGAAAATGTTCCCAAGTGAGCCAACGTCAAACTCAAAATCGTAAACAACTTGATTAAAGGAATTCTAGCCTGCATTGCCTCCCTCCCGGATAAATGATTTGAGTCTGTGTGTGTCTGTGTATGCGGAGACAGAGCGTGTGTGTGTGTGTGTGTGTGTGTGTGTGCATGTGTGTGAGTGTACGTGTGTGTGTAGCGCGCAGTCTGTTTTTAGTTCTGCCACTTATGTTTCGTTGCTGTCTCTGCAGAGACGAAACTTTATGCTCGTTAAGCAAGCAAATACAAACAGTCACACATGTGTACTCTACTTTTAACACACACAGACACACACACACACACAGCACAAAGATGTTGAGTCGGTCTCCTGATTTCATACACTCCCCTCAGAGCTCCTCAGACAGGCTTGCTGAGCTTAAAGACTTACAGTGTGCACATAACATTAAATTATACAGAAGGTCTGATTTGTGTGAGTGGAGAACAGTGGGCCAGAGAAATGTCAGCGACGTAGGGGTTGAGTGGGGTAGACAGAATGAAAATGGCACTTTTCTAAATTTTCGACTCTAAAATTTCACGTTCTCTCTTTGGATTCTTTTTATCTGCATCCGACCTTATCCGTCCTGCCGACTTGGGAGGGCCTCGGCACATATTTCATGCACAAAACTCCCCTACTCCCGTTTGCCCTAATGCGCTCACTCCTCTCGTGGTTGAGGACGAACCAGCCTCTGTGTCTGCTCACCGTCTTTGAGGTGGAATCATCAAAGAGTTAAGGTGTGGAGCAAAGCCAGAATAAACCAACCGCACCTCACGCCCCATCGCACCATCACCTTCATCTCTGTCCAATGTGAAACACATATTCGCCCCCCCCCTCCTCATTTCTGATGATAATACTTCACCTTGTCTCCTTTTGTTTCGTGTTCCATTTGTTGACAGTGGTCTGTTAGGTTGTTAATGGATTTGCCTGTGGCTGTGTGTGTTAAAATACCTAAATGACACGACAAAGGGCGCTATTGTATGGCTGGCGGCAACACAATGGAGAGAGTGTGTTTATCACAGGGAATGATTTTGCATTGTTTACCGAATGCATTTGAGGATGAGGAGGAGAGGAGGAGGAGGTGGAGGTAAGGTGGTTTTGAAGGCTCAAGGTTTACATGACAAGTTCACTGGCATCGTTGTGTTGTTACATAAACCGTATCAACATGCCCAGTGTTTGAAACGGTTTCAAGTCAAGTGATAACGGCATGTGTACGGGTCATTTGTGGTGGTTTTAGGTTTCAAGTTATTTACGTCACTCTTAACGTGAAAATATGAAACTCTTCACTCAACTTACACATTTTCATTTTACAAATTGGAGATTTGGAGATGTTGCACAAGAGAAAAGCAGATGTGCAAACAATGGGAATTATGGTAGGAGCACCCTGCACCTTCCCAAGCTCCTAACTAACCAGCTGCAGACACGGGAATAATTTTACAGGGAAACACACACACACACACAAACAAACACACATACACACACACACACACACACACACACACACACACACACCAGTAACACAGCGTGTGAGAGAATGCTCCCTGTGTTGGCCTAAGATGTTGCCAGAATACCGCACTTTATAAAAAAAGCTTTACAAATCATTGACAGCAATAATTAACTACAGGTTCACATAACTGAATTCTGTTTCACCCCCGTCTCCCCTCCTGCTCCTGCTGGAAGAAATGAAGGAATGAGTGCTGGAGGGAGAGAGAGAGAGAGAGAGAGAGAGAGAGAGAGAGGGAGAGAGGGAGCGAGAATCCTCTCAAAGGAGGGTTACCAGGGCAGACTGTGCCCTCAGTTAAACTATGTGCTTAAGAGGTGACATGAGTGCTGGGCCGGCCGGTGCCAACTTTACACCGAGCTGAAAGGTCCAAAAACAACTCTTCAGACATCTCTGTGGATTCAAACTGTTCAACACTGAGCAGAACTTTCACTGCTGGAGAAGGCGAAGAAGCTCACAGGTGTTTGTAAGGTTAACTGGAGGCTATCTAATGTATTTGGAATGAGATGTTAGGAATATTTGAGGAAGTGTGTGTGTGTGTGTGTGTGTGTGTGTGTGTGTGTGTGTGTGTGTGTGTATCCGAGTGGGAATATGACAGCAAATGCAGAGCACTTTGTGTTTCCAGTTTAAACATTTAGACATTCCTGCTAGATTGGCTCCTGGAGCAGGAGGTGTTTGCAGAAGCATTAGCGTCAACCCTCTCTCTCTCTCTCTTCCTCTACAACCCTCACCCACTCCCCCCCTCTTTTATATTTCTACCCTTATTCATCCTGAATCAGAGCTAAAGGGAACTTAAAATGGGAGGATACACTCCCCTGTGTGTTTGTGTCTGCGTGCGTGTGCAATAAGAAAAATGAAACTGTTTAAGTGTTGTGGGAGTGTTAAGTGGATGAGGAAGATTAAATATTGCAGGTTAAGGACCATGATGATTGAGAGTCTAGTACAGTATCTTTTTCATTACAGTTATTACCTCTAACAACAAGGTCATGTTATTAGTTAAACTAAAAGTATTTGGACAGATTACCACAAAACTTGGTGGAAGGAAGCAGTATGAATCATGGAAGAAAATATAACATTTTCATGCAGATGCACTTCAAGGCGGATTTGGGCATTTCTTTAACATTGCGAGATTGGGCTTTTTTAAAAATATTTTTTGTTGATTTCACAAAGAGTCTAATATCTTTCTTCATCCATGAGCAGCTCATCGATTAAATCGGCCCCTCCTGACTTTGCTCCCGCTCTCTCTCACACCGCCACACACACACACACACACACACAAACTCGTCATTGGACACAACTGTAAACTCAGACTGGGATGAAACAACATACTTTGGAAACACAAATTACGTACATGGATTACATATAGAGCGGGAAAGTGAGATCTGATCAAAAGTGGTGACAGGTGTCACATTCAGGAAGCATCTCAATGCCAGGTGTGAACAGGATGAGGTGCATGACGTGTTGCATTAATTTTTTAACAGGACATCCATTACACTTCAGCTTCACCTCTCAACCTAATACTGGCAAAGTAAATGTTGAATGAATGGCTGCAGCCGGTTGCGCCCAATTCATATTGATCTAATTTAAATGCTCTATGTATCGTGTTGTATGAGGACTTGAAGGCACAGATGAACCACAAATATCCACTCTCTCCAACCAGGTTGTTACAGAATGATGAGCCTGGGCTGTGCACCGAACCCAGAGTTTGAGGAAGCTCCTACCATGAGGATACGTCGGTAGCTGTCCCGGTCGATACCCCACAGCTTGAGGTCAGTCTTGGCCTTGACAGTGGCAGCTCTGGGAGTTCCATAGATCAGGGCCAGCTCTCCAAAGCTGCCCCCTTCTCCAATACTGGTCACCCACTCGCCGTTCACATACACCTGTGGACAGAGCAAGAAACAGAGTGATGGATAGGGTCTTAAAAGCTTCTGAAGAATGTCAATCATAGCTGAGTCTATTGTGAGGATCCAACCTCACTACCCGTCCTGAGACACCTTCCCTCTTTGTTACTGCTCCTCTGTTCTTTCCGGGCTCCTTCATACACTCACTAGGCTTGTCCTCACACATTTGATCCCCACTAAGCCCTCAGATGAGACCCTCTAAAAGGCTCTTTATCCCTCCTATCTCTCCATCTATCTCTTTTTATTCCCTCTGTCTTGTCTTGTTAGAGTTTTCCCTTTGATTTGGGAGTGATGGAGGACAGAAAGCTGTGGTTGACGTCGTGGGTCTACCCTCAGATCTAAAACACACACACACAAACACACACAAACACATGCTTATGGTCTCATGGCTCAGCTCTATTTAGACCAGTCACTATAGCTCCACAGACAATACAATCTCAGTGAGGCTCATTTAGGTCGTCTCTGGGGCCGTTACGGTTTCACCTGTCGACACACTATCCACTATCTTGTTGACTTAATAACGCAGTGAGAAAGGATGAGAGTGAGAGAGAGAGAGAGAGAGAGAGAGGGTTTATCCTGCTGGTGGCTGTTGTGAATTGCCAGAATTGTTGCAAGTCATTATCCAAGGCTCAGCGTAGACCACAGGGGAGTCATACTTCACTATAAACTGGGATGGCCTCAAAGAGATGCAGGCTGCTGGCTACGGTTACATCAAGCCTTCAGGAACGATTATATGAATGTTGCAAAAGTGTTACATCAGAGCACACAGGTAGTAGTATTTCTTCTCGCATAGTTTCCCAAGCACGTGTTATCTTAAGTCTAGTCTTAACTTCTGTTCATATTATCCCATTTGGTTCCACACACACTTACCTGGTTTGGTAGAGCTTTGGTAGATCCAATGTAAACCTTAAGTAGGTTTGCAAGGGTAAAGCTACTGTATGTTATTCCAGCTTTACTGTTGCAGAAAAGGTGGAGTCAGCAGTGTGGGGAAAGTAAAATCGAGGTCATGAGCAATTCGAGTTTTGAACAACGTCTGCTGTCTCACAGCTGTCACTGAATATTTGAATACACACACAGTTTGCTGTAGACATTTGCGACAATGCGCCTGTTGGTAATTAAGAAGCAACAAATCTAAAATATTGGAAAGTGGATGAGCAGGCATTGTTGCTGTGTATTTCTGTTTGTGGTTACTAGGAGTGAGTTTTCCCCTGAGCTGCATGGATGTGTGTGAAACGTTGTCTGTTTCGCAGAGATTCTTTCATTTCATTCTAAAATGCCACCAGTGTAATAATAATAACATGGGCCCACTCTTACAAAATAATAGATTACACTCAGGGGCAAAGTACCTTATTATCTCAAGAACTTTGCTCATCAAATCAGATCATCTGTGATGATAGATACAGCTCTTATTTTGAAACAGCATTTTATTCCCATTAGATCATGTTGGATTAAAGTTTCAACATCCTTTATAATGCACCCATATAATTAAAGGCCATTGTCTGTGAATACATTTGTGTGCAGACATGGAGGCATGTTTACAGTGACAGCAGTGACAGCTCCCAGACAGTTGATAGGCTGCCAGCAGATTCACACCCCGAGCTAATGAGAGACATCTCCACACTTTAATAACTGGAGTTGGGGGCGGCAGCTGTCTGTAGAGGAGTGGATGGCCGCGTGGAAAGAAAGAAACACAGATGCGCAGGGCTTTTGGGTGGAGGTGAGGCAGAGCATTGGGTTCTTCACCCAGCTTGGTGGCAGACTGACAGGGTGTTGGGTGTGAGAGCAGATGCCTAAAGATTCACTATTGGTAGATAGAGCAAGGTTGAAGTCCCACACATGAGTGGATCACCTCCACTTCACCACATTGAAATAATGGTAATAATAAGCTTTTTTTTATATCGCACTGCTCTTAAAAAAGTTACAAAGTGCTTCACAAGAGGATAGAACAATAAAACTACAACTAAATTAAATGAGGGTAAATTAAATTAAAATAAAGCAATAACTGATGTAACATTTCTGATCTCAGCTGCTAAGTGATTCCAGAATTTGAGGGCCCGTACTGCAAAAGCATGATGGCCTTGAGTCACTATGGAAACTATCAGAAGACTGATATCAGGGGATCTTAGTTGTTGTGCAGACTCAAAGGGAGGAATTAAATCCTTGATATACACAGGGGCTGGGTTGTGTAAAGCTTCCATCAAGAAGATCTTATAAACAATGTGAAAACAATGCAGCACAGTTAAAATCAGTGTTATATGATCACGTTGTCTTGAAAACAGTGTTAACCCTAACAGCCGCATCCTGTAACAGTTAAAGTAAAACATGTATGGAGGGTGTATAGCTGGGAAAAGATTAAGGCATGGACAACCCTGTGTAATTCCTAAAATCTAAAGAAGAATACTCCTTTTCAAACTAGCGTAATTTGGAAAAAACTGGATAACCTTCTTTTCTTGATCCTCAACACATCCACTAAACTGCGATGCTGAAGTCACAGGACTTGGCATCGGAGCATCAATAAACTGTAAATTGGGTAAATTAATTGGTAATATAAAGGTGGGAGAGGGAGAGTTTTAGGTAGGATGTATGGAAGAGAGTGAAAACAGCCAGTAACATTCAATATTTATACACTTCCTTCTGTTAGTGTCTCAGGTGGGCCAACTACATTGGCAAGCTCGACCAAGCTTGCCAACCTGCTACTCTCCAGTTACTCTCCGTCTCTGCGCTCACCGCTGCAAGCTGATAAGGTCACTTCCTGTTTAACTTTCCGTCAGCTCCTGTTTTATCTCTACACTTAACTCTATCGCTCTGTGTCAGGCTGGCTAAGACAAAAGAGGTTCTCAGTTTGGCTGCCTTCACGTAGCGCTCGACTCCATAGCGCCATGTTCAGATTGTCATCACAGTGGAACCGAACTTCGAGGAGAACAAAACACGGGGGCGATCCAACACAACCTGTCCATTGTTAGAGGGAAACGTTGTCGGAATATGAGTTGGGAAGGCTGGGTTTTCCCACTGAGTCACAATCCTCATGGCTAATCCCATAAAAAAAAGGTTGATAAATGCTAATACCTCGTTTAAAACTAGGGCTGGGCAAGTTAACTCGTTTTAATCGAGTTAACTCAAGTGATGAGTTAACTCGATTGTTTATCCGCCAATTATTTTCTTTTTTCCTGTTCTGCAGCAGTCAGCAACAGACTTTCACAAAATAAAAGCCTGACTTTCACAATAAAATAATAAATAATCAAACCTGAGTTAATGCGAGATAAAATAATTAATCGAGTTAACTCATCACTTGAGTTAACTCGATTGAAACGAGTTAACTTGCCCAGCCCTATTTAAAACACAACATTTTATAACCGTACAACATCAGTACAGGGAGTCACCTTATCATCATCCTAAATCACCCCAGTTGTGACACATGGTCCTCAAATATACACACATATGGCATTCAAGTTTATCAGATGTGGAGAGAATTGACGGACCAATTAGACGGATGGTGTGCTTCAATCCACTTCACTGATAATGAGACTCTAAAGAGAGAAGGAAGGGGAATAAACACATGTGTGCTGGTGTCAGTCACTTACGTCCACTTCGCCTTGGTCAATAACATAGAAGTTGTCTCCTTCGTCGCCTGGATGTGAGAGAAGAGGAGAAACAGACGTTTGTGAGTGACCAGAAAAAAGCAATCTGGGAAATTGTCCAGCGTGAACCAACAGGAGAACTTCTTCTCTTACTCCCATCAACTCTCTACAAACTCAAATGTGAATTTTTAAATCATTAAACTAAAGAACTTTGGGCATGGAGAGATTGAAGGCAAAGTTCACTGCTGCTGCTTCTGCGACCTAATAGTGAGGATGAAGAGGTTTAGTAAGATACACTGTGATTCATTGTATCCTTCAAATTTCAGCTAAGTTTATTTTATAAGATATATCTACTGCACATTATAAATTGGCACAGATACCACAGACACACATTTTTCATTAATAATCATGATGTCCTTTGGAAATACATGTTTTTCCTGTGTATGTTTAAAATTTTTTATCCATTTACAATTGTAGCAGCATAGGGCTGCAATGTTACTACTTTTATATTATAGGATCAATGCATGTGCAGTAAGTTAGCTTATCTTAACATTAAAAAACATTAAAAAACTGGAGTACCAGCTAGCCTGGCTTCGAACAAGGCTTGCCAATCAAAATGTTTTCGGGTTTGCTGACTGGAATCCCTGCTGTGTCACCCAAGTGAACCCTAACCCTTGAAGCAACCACGGGTTGGTAGGTTGACGCCCACTAAAAGCATCTAGTCTGGAGATAAGGCTGAAAAATGGCAAAGTGTTCCTTTAATTATGCTATCCATTACATAGGGCTGAGGGGGGAAATTATTAAAGGGACTGTCGGCCATATGCACGAGCACTGGGAAGCTCTCCCTGCAGCTACCTCTTACAATAAGCCACTAATGCAACTCCATTCATAGAAACATGTGGTAATGATGCATGCATATACATGACACAAGTATGTTTGTGTATGCATTTCATAGGAACTAAGTGAGGGTGTGTATGACCGTGTGTGCACATGTGTTCTTGTGTGAATGTTCGCCTGCGGAGTTGAAAGGCTGGGAGTGCCCGGTGTGTAAAGTTCACCGGAGTTCACATGGCTAATTAATATTGAGTGGAGAGTGCTCGTTAATCATACAGCTCTATTTGTCACAAAAATGCTCCTTGTCTGTCAGATGGTCTGTCCATGGAGACCCCAGGGACACACACACATGCTCAACCTGCTGCAACCTGGCCCTCCACTATCTCCCTCTCGCTGTCTCTGCCTCTCTCTTTCATCTCATCTATCTTTCTTTCAATTCCCTCTCGCTCCGTCTTTCTTCTCTTCTACTCTTCCTGTCTTTTATCACTTTGGTTGGCGAGTCTTTGTTTTACGCTCTTCCAATTCCCCTGTGCCTGAGAGTGAAGGCAAATATTTGCCCAGAGCGTGTGAGCGTGTACACGTACGCACACACACACACACTCACACTAACACTCACACTCACACTCACACTCACACTCACACTCACACTCACACTCACACTCACACACACACACACACACACACAAACACAGGCCTTGTTTTGACATAGGATAATTGTCGTATACACTGTTAAGGTTCTTTGGTTTTGTTCAAAAGGAAAACATGACTTACACCCTCAGCCTCTAAGGGGGTTTGTACCCAAAATGCTGTTGCACCATTGAGCAAAAGATGCCCATCTTTCAAAACAGAGTTCATGTTGGATTTTATTATTTCAGATTTGGAATCATCCATTAAGAAATCCTCCTACCACACTTGAATCAGTTACATGTCAAAAAGAATGAAAATACATGGAAAAAGATATCTAACACGATGCAATTGATTACAATGAAAATACCTCTATCGTACATTTTTGTATGTTAAAGAGTAAATTCTCTCTTTGTTTAAATACCATTCCAGCCTCTGAGTCAATAACTCTTAGCTGTGTCTAAACAGTGTGTGTAGGGCCAGTAGCACGGGTGGTTTCTTGAAACTGTACAGTAGTCCAGACTTTAGCAATGACATCAGCCCTGTATATACAATGTACCACACCGTATAGCCTGTATAACAATGGGCTGTCTGGGGCTGGGGGCCCTGCAAAGATAGCTAGACTTATTATCACCAAATTAGGCCTGCTTTACTCCTGGATGCCGACTTCGGGTAGATGGGAATGACTGGGCGAGTATGCACTGACATATTTCCTTCACTGAACATGCAGGTGAATGTGTTTGCAAGGCATGCGTAGGATTTTGTGCAGGTGTGGACGTAGTATTATCGGAAAGGGAACATTTGTCTGTAAGAATGTGTGTTTTCAGCATTTAAATATGTGATTAAAAGTGTCTGTGTTTGATAGGAGTTTGAGTGGGGGGGGGGGTGGGGGGGGCACTGGAAAAATACAGTCCGGCCCTGCTAAGCTGTGTTCCCTCAAAGTCCAGGGAAGTCTAGTGAAGGCTTTGACGACTGTGGTTAAGCAGAGGAGAGGGAACTAACATCTGGTGGAAACTGATGGGATGCGAGAGTGAGGCAAGGAGAGCAAAGGGGAGGCAAAAAAAAAGGGTGTAACAAGATAAAGTGCACGTGAGTGCTGGTGGCATTGCAACATATGCATTCTCTGAGATGAAGCCATCAAAGGTAATCAGTGAGAACAGCGTTCTAATTGTTTCCTTTCCACTAAAGCAGCTGATAGGATCAGATATATGCCAAAGTAATGTAACTCAAAAAGTCAGTTGTCAGAATATTGCTTTCAATTTCTACTAGTGCAGTTTTAAAAATGTCTGTTTCGATAAGTATTATAAGTGTTGTGATTTAGCAGTGAATTCACTTTTGACTTTAGCTATCTGGCACCTTCCACTTCATTGTATGATTAATAGATTTAAGCTCTGTTTTCCCTTTGCAAACTACTGATAATTTATGTCATGATCTGCTATCATCTCACCTATTTTCTCTATGATAATAGCGCTCTACAAGAAATAGTCTTAACCATTTTATAAAAGTGGAAACCCAAATTGTATGATACTCTACAGGTGACACATGACTGTATAAATGAATCTAAAAGAAAAATACGTACCTTGCTGGATGACTGTTTCTCCTGCGATGTGAGTGACGGGAAACATGGCATCAAATATGTCACTGGGGAGGGAAACAGAGAGGGAAGGGTAAGAAGGGAAAGGAAAGAAAAAGCGAGAAGAACGGTTATTAATGACGTACCGGCTGCTGTTGGTTCATTAGCTCACATTTCTTTTGGATTCTGTACACGTGTCAAAACACAAGCATCCAGGACACACACAAGAGTTTATTCCAGTAAAGAACAGCAAAAGAAATGGACATCACTAGGTCCATTCTGTCAGTCGAAGGGACAAACTTGGAAACTCTGGATGCCCCCAACATGCACACATGCACACACACATACCCACCCACACAGTGTATATAGTTATAGTCGGTCTCCTAATTAATCATGGATGTTTTTTGGTCCCATCTCCCATTTCCTTTATACGCCTGCACCTTGGCAGATTGCTATTACGAGGGCAAACCTGCCAGTTAGGAAGAGAAAACAATCTTCTTCAGAGTAAATTGATCTGCCCATGTGCAAACTGAAAAGATGAGAGCCAACCATCTGTGTGTGAAACATGCAGAGTGAGCTGTAAATCGACTTTCATATTCGATTTTGTTTGATCAATCACTTTCCACTGGCTCAAGATAGAAATGCGTCACATTAGTATGTCACATAGGCTCAAACGACACTTTGTGCTGTTACAGGACGCGATCAAACCCTGTATCGCTGACTGCATCTTCCATCTTCTTAATCTCCTATTGAGAAAACAAACCAGATAACGTCTGTGCCGAAGCACTTGATTTCAGTTTCAGCCCGGCAGGGAGAGCGTGTGCGCCTGTGAGACTGTTTCCAACTGGGCCGTTTAAATGCATGAAGCCTCAGCAGATTAAAGCTCCACCGCTGGGATGTGTTGGGACAAGAGAGAACTCGGTATCCTTCCTCTCCTCCTCTCGGCCCGTCTCACACCTTCAGGGTATATTTATCTATCTAATCAGTTGCATACCACTCGTCTTATAGAGAAATATAGAAAAAACAATAAAAGAGGGTCAGGCATATCAAAGACTTGCAAGACCTGCTGAGTGAATGTGGGGCATGTTTGGGCCTGTTCTTGGTGTGTGTGTTCGTGTGTGTGTGCGTGTGTGTGTGTGTTTTTGAACCAGGCTGTCGGCGTCAGAGTGCATATTGCCTATGATAACACACATGTTTGTACAAAATAATGTGTGGGTGTCCTTGCTCATGACAGTGCACTAGAATATGCATCACTCAGAAATGACAAGAGTTACACAGCCAAATGCACCTTGAGGAACACTAAAAAGATAAAAACAGTTGCTTTATCTAAGCCTTCCTGTTTAAAAGTGCAAAAAAATGCAGATCAACAGATGTTGGGGAGAGATCTGAGGCTGTTATTGAGCGGCTAGGAGGTGAATGGACGCTGCTGGTATTTGTTTATGTGATGCTGAATAAAAAGCAGACTTGAGGAGGTGGATTCGAGCCAGCTTCACCCACAGGTAGGCCCTGTGCGATGCAGCTGGCCACTGACTCACATGTCCTCGAGTACACAACAGATGAACAAAAAAAAAACCACACTCACCCTTTGAAGTGAACAGGCACGAGCTCAAAGATGCAACGACACACTTGGGCACTCTCATCTACAATAGATACATCCTCCGGTATACACACGTGGTTCATGCATGCAGCCGATACACAAAGTGGTGCACGTCAGCACCATCGCACACACTTGTTAGAACAACAGCACGTTTAAGCAATGGCATGTGTGATGAAAACACACATACTGGCACTCGCATGTGTCACACGCAAACCCTTTGATGGTGGTTTAGTCAGTGCAACATCTGCAGGAGTGCCACACATCTGTGCTCGGCACGGAGTCTGTCTGCACTGGGAGCTTCAGAGCAGTGGATCTCAGATCTCAGAATGGCACTCAGTAAAGCACATTCCTCTGCCAAGGCCCAGCAGTCCGCTTTAAATTCAATCAAGCTGCACCAAAGTACACACACACTCACAGATATCAATTCACTACACTTGCTTTATTTTTACAATCACGATCCGTTCATTGTTCCCTTGGAAAATGGTTAAATGTTGATAAATGTTCAATTTTTTAAAAGACAAATTCATTGGTGAGGGTGGAATTGATGATGGTGATGCATGGTGCAGCTAGTAGGATGTGCAAAGCTGAGCCGGGTAGCCACAGTGACACGATCAAAGAGAAGCCAACCTGTTTAGGTAATTACCCATGACCACCTATCTCTCCCATGCCCTGCCACTCAGTGAATGCACATGTGAGCACAACAAAGACACTTACGCAGGTAATTACTTCCCCTCGTCTCTACCTGACTCTCTCTCCCTTTCTTCATCCCTAACTTCCTCCCTGTCTGCTCTCTATCACTTTTTCTCTTCCTCTCCCCTCTCAATTACCCCTTTCTTCCCTCTAATTCTCTCCCTGCCCCACCTATTTCTCCCATCTCTCGGTCTATCGCCCCCCCCTCCCCGCCGCCCCCTAGATGAAGTGATTAATCTTGTCCTTTCCGCTACCTGTAGCCCCCCTGACCTTATGAAAAGGCAGAGTCCCCTTCCTCGACAATGGATGTGCTGTTCTGACGGAGACAGACAGAAAGAGAGACCCTGCAGACTCTTAGGGGGTGGGGGGGGGGGCTAGGAAGTTCACCTCCATCCAAGGAAGGGAGACAAAGCTTCTATCGGGCTCGAGGAGATACTGAAAAGCACAAGTATCTGCCTTCACACACACTTACTGGTACACATTCATGTAAGATCATAGACCAAAATCATCCATGGAAAATGCATTATTTGAAATCCTTACAATCCATCCCCCCTGTCCAGATGACATCACATAGACTGTACAAAGCCCATAGTGTGCATTTGTAGCAAGGGAAGAAACAGATACAAATACAGATAGTTGAAACTTCTTAAATAATCTGAGTAGCTATAATGGCAGTAAAGCAGCAGTTTTATATTCACAGGAACAGATGATACCAACGTAGGTAGAAATAACATAAACATAGATAGAAACCTCTGTGTAGCGCATTGTGCTGTGCTCGCCATGAGACTGCCAGTCAGATTGACAAAGCCTCATTAAAATGTAGCGGCCACACGTTGAGAGTGTGTGTACACACGCATGCATGTGAGTGTTTGTGTGGAAGTGACAGGGAATGTTTATGTGCTCCTTCACTCTCTCTTACACACACACACACGCACAATGCAGCAACAGGCTATTATTGTTCTCAAACCCCCATAAAGACGTGTTTAGCTCGGGGGATTTCAGTCATTAATGAAATAAAACCCGGCCTGCTTGTTGTAGCTAGATTGCTTGTTGTTCTTCCTGGCTGCATTGACGGCTTTTCTCTCTCACCTCTTCCCTCCTCCTCCTTAAACTCTCCTACAACACAGCTGTTTATTTGTACAGCAGCAGAAGTCTTATCTCTTACATTAGTACCTCGACAGAGCACTGCCATTATGCCATTAACACCAAAAGGTCTCTTTTCGCCGCGCGGCGTGCCGCCACGTCTTTGTGTTTTTTTAATGGGCCGCAGAATGTCAAGTTATACAAGTCCCTCATGGGGAGCACATCCAGAATGATCCCTCCGTCTGGGTGGAAGAGGTTTAGAAATAGCCAAAATAATCAAGTACTGCACCACATATGGGAACTTCGGAGCTCTCCAAGCTGTGTCGTGGCTTGGCAGCAATGTGCCACTGGTTTGGCTGCCACACTGTTGGTGTTGTAAGTGCTTGAAGGATTATTTTTCACTACCACTGTTGATACTAATTTAGATTCTGGCAAATCAGAACAATAGTCTTTGTTTTAAAATAAAGACAAGAATGGCCCAAGGACACCAAAAGTACACAGGAGTTTTAAAATATATTTCAGTTTTGGGGGCAAAGTCAGCAGGCAGTACAGTGGCATTGTAATCATCTTTCAGCTGCTAGAATGGAATCACTCAGTATACCTCTGCCAATGCCAAACGGTCCATAATTGTGTAGTTATTATAGTCGAAAGATAGGAATTAGGAAAATAAATAACTAAATAATAGTAGTTGTGTAATCCATGCTAAAGAATAAAGAAAGAAATCAAACCTGACCTCATAGGCGGAGGTGAAAGAAAATCTTTTGGGAATCAACAGAACATAAGAAAAGGTACAATAATCTGTAGGAACCTAAGAAGTTAGATTCATATGCAACTATATACAAGGGAGAAAACAAGATAAAGTTTGCCTATATCATAACCTTTATGATGTCAATGTAATAATGAACAAGCCATGAGAGAAAATAGTATAATGAGCTTATTGTTATCAACTTTAAGTGTTAAGGTTGCTATGAGCAACAACCACTACAGTACTGCCTTTTGTTTACCTAAGTGAGGTGAACAGTTGTGATTACTCAGCACAATGTGTAAAGCAAGCAAACCCACAAAAGTGAGCATGCACATGTAAATTAGATTTTCACTGATGATGAGAGAACAATTGTTTACTGGCCTGTTGTGTGACTCATTACGGGTATATCACTGTACGATGGAAAAAGTTTTATGAGGCTGACTATGTGGCGTAGAGTTTAATGTCCAGAGTTTAAAGTTGAGCACAACCAGCCAAAGTAACTCACACGGAACAATCAACTCCCTCCACTCTGCTCTGTCTATGTGAACACAACCAAATTAGTTTTTTAAAACCATCAAATTACATAAACCCATTTGTATGTTCACACACTGCTCCACTTACATGGACACAGATACACACCGCTCACAATAGGCAGCAGCATGGGAGTGTGAGAAAAATGGGGAGATGAAAGAGAGATAATTATAAAGCACTGAATCGTTCAGGGAGGATATTTATGATATAAAAGCTCTTGGCACGCGCCCTCTCTCTCCCTGGAGGGCCCGGGCGAGAAACGGAGATATTGCTCCATGCCAGCTGCTGCCCATTTCTTCACATCAGTCACCGAAATCACCAATGTGGGAGGACAGATGAGGCCATGAGGGGAAAGAGATAACTCGCCTTCCTAAAAGTTGACCGGCCTCTTCCTAGTCTGCCTTTTGGATTCGGCCAGGTCTAAAAACCCCAGCTCTGACAAACATCATAAGCTCCGAGTGTTGTTTTACTTCCCAATCGGCTATTGCACACTGAAGACTTTTTAAATCCTTAATAGAATTAAAAAACTCTTTGGCCTGATATTTTGTCTCAAAGAAAGATATAAAACGGGCCAATGTCTGTGTACGTGGAGGTCTGCAGACGTCCACTTAGTGTAAGCTGTGTGATTAAATGTTGGAAGTTGTATTTAAAACCAACAGAAGGGCAGGGAGCACACTGTGTTAAACCCACACACCTGGCCCTGGTGGGTTTATAAGGGGTGTAAAGCTGGATGCATCCTGTTGCCTCAGAGTGTCGATGTGGGTCTAAATATAGGTGCACGGTAGGACTGAAGCACCTGAGGGCCGGTGCGTTTATGCTGGTGATCTGTGTGACCTGCACGCAGCTGTGGTCAGACCACCTGAGCAAAAAATGAATTTAAGAGAGAGAAAGTCTATTTTCCTACCTTTGAGAGTGCAGAGGCGAGGAGGACAACTGCAGCATCCAATTAGTCCGAAATGTTATGTCCACAGCTTTTAAACAGAGATACATCATTTTCTAACCCTTAAAAAAGACAGACTACACCTTTGCGAGCTAGTTCTTTTTGCTAAGACATGTCCAGAGATCGGATACAGTCTAGTCACATGAATATCAGAACAAGATAATTGTAGCTGATAAGCTTCTGTCAGATCTTTAGTGAAAATTATTAGGGGTGGGAATTGGCAAAAATGTGACGATTCAATAGTATTGCGATTCTGCGATATATTGCGATACTGCAAGTATTGCGATTCGATTCTGCGATTTATTGCGATTCATGTCCCCAATATTATTCAAAGGCATTACAAAAAATGAGGAAAATAAGAATGCTCAACTCACTTCAAATGTCACATTTAATTCTGTGAACAACATTGTCTTCTACACATTAACTGTAGTGCAAAAACTTTGTCCTTGAACATTCAGGACACAGGACCTTTGTAATTATTTTCTGAATAGGAGACCTCTCACATGAACACTGAGCTCAATCATATAAATAAGAGTAACCTAGAGCTTCAATCAAATTGAGACCTGCAAGGTCATGACCCAAAATGTTAAATTCATTTGGGAATATTGGCATTTTTGTTCAGAAAAAGGAGTTGGTCAACCTGCTCAGATGTTAAAGTTCCTCTGGGCCGTTACTATATCTCCTGCAGTGGAGAACATCCTTTCCTCATACACACTAGGTATCTTTTAAACTCTGAAACTCTCCTCATCATGCTTTGCCAGCCAGGGGCTGTTACATATATAATTGTAAATAAATATTTAAAAAAAACTGCTACAGTATCGATATAATCGCGGGCGCAAAATATCGCGATACTGAACAGAATCAATTTTTTCCCCCACCACTAAAAATTATACTGAAAGCAGTAGAGAGCTGTCAAACCACGGCCCCGCTAGACCACTATGAAATCACTGTGAGAAATCCTTTCCCTAAGTGTCTGTGCATAATCGTGCTGTGGCTCCGCGGTAAACAGTAGCTACACTAATGCTGTATCCAAGGGAGTCTGACAATATACTTTACAGCTGTGCAACAAACACAAACACTCATTGATTCAAAAAAACAACACCTTTCAGGGAGGGGTGACTAATCTGGAGGAGAGACTAACTGGCACAGTAGCCTTCCTGAAAACCTTTGAGCCTAATTGAGGCTGATACAATATCAGGAGAAGCAGCCACCGAGCCAGGTCCGGCACCTTGAACCCTGCCCACCTGCCACTGCCAGTTCATGAAAGGGCAACCCGGCCTTATCACCTCCTCTCCATGCCCAGCAGCTACTGTAGCACCAGTGCTTTCCTCACACCGTCGTGTCGCTGGCATGGCAATAGGAAGGCTCGGGAGCGAGGGGAAGTCACAACAGAAAGAGACGGTAACATCAAGAGAAACAGAGATTTCATTGGGAAATTTTACAGCACAAAACAATTTTTCAGTGTCATAGCCATCTGCTTTGACGACTGCTTGGAGGATACACATTCAAAACCAACACACACACACAGTATACACATCCAGGTTGGCCTCATCAAAGAGGTGAGAGATGGAGATGCATGGCAGCCGAAGAAAGGTCCTGTCTGAGGAGGAAAAGAGTGAGAGAAAGGGAGCGATTGACTCGAGGATGTGAGGAGAAATGTCGACGTGTTACAGGGCGAAGAATAAACATCAGTGTGTGACAGTATCTGTGCCACATTTGAGCCTTTTGATGTTCCTGCAGAGAATAGTTCAACAAGTGGTGCTTTTCAGGCAAAGCACCACTTGTTGCTAACTCGCACCCTGAGCTTTGAAGCTAGCCTCTATTTCACTAATACCCAATAATATTCAGTGTGTTCAAATGTCTTTGTCCAAATTCCTGTATTGGAAATCAGATCAGTATACATATACACAGTTGCTGTAACCGTACCCAAGTGCTACAACCTGCCTGCTCCACTTCCATCACTCTGCAAGTTTTTACAATAAACATCTTAAAACGCCTTCTGCCTCTGTTTCTGTGTTCACTTACGAGTCCAGAAATCCCCAAAGCCCTACCACCAGTAATGCATTACAGTTGGCCGGGGTTGCAAGAAACTCATGGCTCCATTTGTAATATCTTAGGATTTACAGCTGGAAAGGAAAAGGGATAAAAAAGAAAGTCTGACACACAGAGTTAATTCTCAGACTCCACTGGTGACCTTCTGGTGGGAAGTTTAGAGGATCCCTGCTTTCCTGTGTTCAGACTTCTGTGAGCATTAACTGTGACGAGGCTGTTTTACGGTCCTACCTGATGATCTAACACACGCCACCTGCTGATGTAGCCATGATGTCAGCCTCCAAATATCACAAACATGTCCAACCCTGCTGCCTCTCGCCTTCTTTCCTCTCCATTTCTTTCTTTCCCCATATCACTTTTGCTCAGTATAGTGATTATGCTTATCTTTGCTAAAATCCTACAATACTATTAATTATTTTCTCATTTCGTACATCTAAATCACATTTTCCCAGGGTTGGGGTATTTGCATGCCTTACTATTGCCCACTGCCTCTGTTGTCTGTTTCCCCAGGGCAGAACAAAAGTGAGTTCTTCCTCCACTTAGAGGGAAAAGAGCTCTGGCTGAATCAGGCGCTGACAGGGCTAAGCCTCTACCTCTCTGATGTGTCTACAGGGGACGTGTCACCAGAAAGACAAAGTGAGACCGCATGAGACAGAGAAGGACTAACTCCACCGAGTGCACACAAATACTGTATACAGATCAAATAGGCCTGTATAGTGAGTAGAGGTGTGCCTTTGTCCCCTTTATCTCCCGCTCTCACTCTCCCTCTCTCGTTGACATACACGCGCACATACATCCCGACACATCGCTGAACATCACAAGACATGCCGCTCTCCTGCGGGCATGTCTTTTCCTCTTCTCCTTCCTCTGCCCTCCCTTCAACCCCTCCCTCTTTCACACCACGCAAATGACAAGCGTTAGGACAAGTTAAGTCTTTGAGAAGCAGATAGGGACACAAATTGTCCTTCTGGGGTTTAAACCTGAGAGGTGTTTACACAGCAGAGCATATTATTTGTGCATGCTCAAACACATTATACAAAAGGCGGAAATCGAGACGGAAAGAAAACTCTGAAAAGCCTGAGGTGCCTGAGGAGGAGGGAGGAAAGGATGAGATGACGAGATGGAGAGAAGGGAGAGAAGGAGGTACAACTGCTAAAGGCTAAAACTGTACACCACAGTCGTGTGTGCTTGTATGTGTGTGTGTGTGTGTGTGTGTGTGTGTGTGTGTGTGTGTAGTTTTGTATAAACCTAATCAAGCAGCGCTCTGTGCAGTGAGGTAATAGGGGCACAGGGTGCATGGAGGGGAAGGAAATAGTTGACAATTAATAGCCGACATCCGACTGACACAAGGGATCCCCCTGCTGTAAACAGACAGCTTCAATAGAGACACAACAGGCAAACCTTGATAGTTTTGAGAAACCTAATAGCACCTTGTGAACAATGTGCTAACACCATGGAATGCACTAAAGTTAGCAACTTGCTAACTGGAAACCTCAATGAATTATATGACTGCTCCATTGTGGATACAATGAGAACCCTGATTTTCTTACCTAATAGTTACAGTTTCACTTAATAACGATTGTCAAGCATTATACTTGTAGTACTTTTATACACTTTTAATTGTGCTTTTATATGATATTTGCCTCTATTTCAGATCCTCAAACTATTTGATTACCAGTAAAATGGTTCAACATTTGTTTCGAGATGTAAATAAATCACAGATATAAGGTCTGGGACTTTTTCCAACACTGATCAAGAAGAGAAGAACATTTTATTAGCTGCAAGCTCTGAGGAGTTCACCCAAACAGGGAAAAGGTTAAGAGGCATAACAATATATTATCAGAGTATGGAAGGCCAAAAACAATCTCATAAAAAAAGTTCTTTATTTTGCTTACAAACACTCTGGAGTCATAAAAAAGCAGAGAACAGTGCCAGAATGTTCTTTTAATGTAGAAGTTATGTTTCCATCTGCGTTTGTAGGTTTGTTTGTTAGCAGTGATACACAAAAACTAACATACAGATTTCAACTGAACTTGGTGAAAGGATGCGGTAGATGTCAGGGAAGAAAAGATAACAATTTTGATGCAGATATGGATCAGGGGTGGATCCAATGAAGTAGTTTCCCCTTTTCTTAACATTCTGGAATTTTTCAACATTTTGGGCAAGAACTAAATCCAGAGATATTTTCAAAAAGAAGAATTAGGCATGTGTAGACCAATATCTATAAATGTTAATGTTAGTGTTTCATGTGAGCAGCTTGCAGAAAACTGTGTATACTCTATTTGATCTCGACACAGGTATAAAAAATATGGTGAGTCGATGGCTAATCTACCTTGGCGTAGGTGATTTGTCCGTGTTTCTGTCCTCACACTGTTCATAATGTGTGTAACCCATTGCAAGTTATTGACAGGGTCAATTCTGAATTCATGGTGAGTGGTAACAGATCTCGCTACAATGCAAATATAGCAGAATCACTGATGTATAACATTTTCAAGTGTAGCTGCCCTATTGATGGTTACGTTTTTCTACGTATTGTGGATAACAAGATAACAGCATTAATGTATCAACTTTCAAACTAAAGTGTTCCCTAAAAGCCGGACTGCTGGAACTAAAATCTAAAACACAAACTCGCATATTGAAACTTGTCAAGCTTGAAAATGGGCTGAGTGCCTCTGATCTAAATGAAACTCAACCGGAGAGACACCAATAAACCATTGAGGAGGTCATGGGAGAATTAACACGCTATAACAAGACTGTTGTCTGTGCCTGTGCACTGGAACCTATCACAGTAGCATAGACAAAGCAGACGGGATGTATACAATAGGAGGCCATGGGCCAACCCTGGCTATTTTATAGGGCGCTGGGCTGCTCTGTCCTCAGCTAATGTGTGGTGGTCAGTGTGTGGGTTGTACTTTGGGTTTGGCTGAGCTATAAAGGCACTGAAGGGTTGCAGGAACATCATGTCCTCACAACAGGGGCAAGCACTGGTTAGGAAGTCACTGTCATGCACAATTGCACATTTACCCTACATTTTCATCCACGTGAAATTAAACGTGACACTGGTGATGCTCCTCACAAATATAATACCGGGCAAGCACACAGGTGACTCAGCTTACAAGTGTTTACGCTGACTTTTGACAATCTTTCCCTCTATTATCGCACTTGTTCTTCTTAACTTTCTCTTTCTTCAGCAGTCAAAGTTATATTTTTCCAAGAGCCATTTCTTAAGGAGAGATTAAGTTGATTCACGGATTCAATTCTCCCACTGGAGACATTTGATCCAACTGCTGTTCAGATCCAAAACAGAGGACAGAGGCCAGCTTCTCTCCCTTTTCCTGTCAACTGCAGGTCAAACATTCACATATACACTATGCATAAATATATATTTGCAGAAACACACATTTTTTGTTCAACAAAGTGCAGGAGTCAGTCTTCTTGCACACACGTACCTCTGCACACACTCAAACAGGAAAACCCGTCTACGCACAAGTGCATAAAGGGAGACACATGCCCACACATGCACGCATCTGCACACTCCCACACTGATGGTATAAGCAGCTGAAAAGGCAGGGATGAATCATAGTTTGCTGGAATCCTGTCCTGCAGAGACTCTAGGGTACATTTTGGAGGGAATGCCGGGTTTTAAAAGGACTCCAGACACTATCACTACTACATGACTCATTACTTCATGAAGTAGTGGATGGAGTAATGGATAAATGGAAGGATGGAGAGAGATGACAGGGGGCGGAAGAGACAGCAGGGGACAGGTTGAAACACAGCAGAGGGCTAGGAAAGAGGACAAAAGTTTCCAGCTATCTGTGCAATTGTGTGTAGTCTTACTGTGTGTTTGTGCGTGCATGTGTGCGCTTGTTGATGTGCATGTAAGAGTGTGTTTATGTACATTTGCACTGGCTTGTGAGCATGCAGACTGGCTGATTTCAACGTCCTACAAATGATTTGTTTTTGTGAGTGCCCTGTTGTTTGCATCAGCATAAAGGTGACGTTGTCTGAGCAGGAGGCGAAGACGTGATGAGCTGGGGGAGGTGAGCTCTTTGGCCTGTTAGTCCTCTGTGCGTTGGATGGCGGTGGGGATGGTCGAGATTTAGTGAGGCCTGCAGCTCTCCTGTGGAGAGTGACCTCATCGCCTGGCCCCTGGCATTGTGGCAGCAGCACAAAGCCATGCAGGGGACAGAGAGAGAAGACTACACATGAAGGTGGGGGAGGGACTGGATGCGAGTGTGGATGTAGATGTGAATGAGCCTGCACGACGGCGAGAGGGAGAAAGACAGGAAGGGAAAGAAAGAGAGAAAGTTTTGAATACTGAAAAGGGGGGAAAAAAGAGGACCACCAGGCTGTCAGGAAGAACCGGGAAGGGAACACACAGAAGGTCAATGAGGGAAAACAGTGGGACAGGAAACACAAACACATCCGCAAACAAATAGACTAAACAACACACAACAGAAACCTGCTCATTTGCTGTTTCTGCAGACTGTATATGACGCGTAGCCCACCATAAAATACAAATCATACATCCTAACAGCTCTTACACCTGAACACACAGAGAAACAGGTTCTCTCAATGACAGGGACACACAAATAACTAATACCAACACACACACACACAGACACACAACAGAGGCTACTCCTCAATAGTCATCCTTAAATCGTGAGAAAGGGGGATTCATCCTGTTTCCGCTTGCTCCATATGTTGCTATGAAGGACAGCCTGCAGGGGGTCACTTAACACAAGTGCGTACACGGCATCCAACAATCTTGCATGTAACATGTACTGGTTTGCACGTGTGTATAGTGTCTGGTACTGGGTCATGCATAAGTCTGTCTCGCAGAAGCAATTGCTCAAGTGAGAGGAAATATCTGTATTATCTGTGTGTAGCAAAAACACCCTCTAGGGGCTGATGGTAGGTAAGAACACAATCAGCGTCACTGTGTCTATGTGGATGTTAATCTATGCAGTGTGTGGCTGCAGTGTTTTCATCAACAGTGCGTATCTGTTTTAAATATGAACACGTTAACCGGAGCACTGAGCTCGAGTCCCACACACATTGATGTGATTCAAATGAGTGAGCTATCAGATGTGACAATAAGAGCTGGGTTCATCTGATATGGCTGCACAGCACACTATCTCATGCCGCATCTTCTTTGTTGACTTCTTCCTTAGTTCCATAGGCCTTAAATAAACTTCCGCTGGAACCTGAGGCGACACAGATCTCTCTCGGCCAGTTTCGGTGTCAGTCAATTCGCTACTGTTTGTTTAAGTTTTCTGACACTCACTGATTTATTTATTGTTTTTGCACCTTCTAAGCACCGCGCCGAGAAAAAGAGTAACAGTCCACTAAAGATGTCCCCTGTCCATCGGCAGGGGCCAGTGGGGAAGGTGTAGAGGTCAGAGTTTAGGGGTCAGAGGTCAACTAATCGGTCACTTCATCAACTCATTACTCTGCTTGTTAATTGGAGGATTAAAGCTGGCAGGATGCGGTAAAACCCACTTCTTTACAATTCCGTGCCACATTCAGTCCTTAGTTGTAACATTGTAAGTGCAATTTTCTTTTATATTAATATGCTTCTTCAGGAGTACTATTCAAGTTGTTATAGGGCTTTCTTGTTTTTGAGGACTACGGGCTCTCCACATTACAGATGAAGTCATGTCTTTGCTTGATTTACAACTGGGTGCCTATCGGAAAAAATGTAACAACTCTTCTAACCAGATGGAAATGTTATTTTACAGTATTGCAAACTGGGTGAAGACAGCTCAAGGAAAGAGATTAACAGGGTTTCCCCATGCCTGCCAGACTGTGCGGTTACACAGAGAGCCTCTTGTGTCTCACCAGGAGAGTGTTTTGAGGTATGAGGGCATTAGACTAATGCAGGCAGACATGAGAATACAACCTGTTGAGCTTATGAGTCTATTTTTAAGTGTTTTGTTTGTGTCAAGGGAAAAGTAAATGGCAGATTTGAATGAATCACTGAATATGACCCCCAAAGACTTGCTCCTGTGTCTGCTCCTCCCTGCCTTCTCTCCGCTGTTGCGCTCATGCAAACGATAAGAGGAGATCATCAAGGTCATTTATCCAGGTGTGCACGAAAGCTGCCACAAAACAGGCCTGCTATCAGAGATCATATTTTCATATCACTCAAGTAGGAAATTAGATAGCAAACATTGCTACAGTTAGAAGTGCAAGAATAACCAGGCGATAGTGCTACTGTTGACCATATTAAGACTATCTCGAAATGGGCATTTAATGGGGGAAGTGGAAGGGAGATAGGCGAGCAAATCTCACCTGAGGGCGCACCTGGACAAACAGGTGCACAAGGATACACGCAAAAAACACCTGTAAACGTGACAATTTGACTGAGACCAGATAACTTTGATATAGATAATGGTGCAAATGATAATGAATATTCCTGTCCTGCTTTTTTCCTCATCAAAGCCTCTAATCTGAAAACTGTCATCTATAAGTGCTGTGAAATAACTGCAACCAAAACCGAATAATCAGACGTTCCAGGTGGAAAGATGAGATAATAGTTTCAGTCGATATGATAACGACTACAGTATTGAGACAGCTGGTTGCAAGCTGATTCGGGTGTTAGAAGCCCCGGCTCAGCACAACATGAAATCAAACACCTGCTCCCAGCTTATCTAGTTTGCGTGCTAGTCTGTTTATGTGCACATATCATAATGAGGTCATCAAGGGCAGCTAATGGGCAGCGAATAGGGAGTTCCGCCCTGTAGCCCGCTGGGAACCACAACATGGCACATTTTCAGACGTCAGCCAAGAGTCCAGCCAAGGTCAAAAAGATAAACACACAGACATACTGCCCTCTGATGGTGTAGTGCCTGGTCATTCCCTCATAGATTATATTATTAACCAGCAAAACACTGAATGTCCACTAGTGCAATATAAATCTAAATAATAAACTGTAGTAGCATTTTTTCTGAAATCAGCAAGGCAAAATATACAAAGGTTTCACTTTGAGGCAGCGGAGGAAAGATGGACTACACACACACACACACACACACACACACACACACACACACACACACACACACACACACACACACACACACACACACACGGCTGGTGGAGCTCCGAAACGTACAGGCCATAAAGTTTGACATATGGAATGGCGTGTTAATCAAAGACACCACATTCCCAGCTGGAACAGACGCACAAGGGAACAAAGTCTGACATGCATACTTGAGAATGTGTGTGTGTGTGTGTGTGTGTGTGTGTGTGTGTGTGTGTGTGTGTGTGTGTGTGTGTGTTTCACATTCATCATAATGTAATCCAGGTCCTCCTTTGTAGTGATGGTGGTATTTTTACGCCTGATTATGTACACGCATGAAGAGTGTGTCTCCTTATCTGCACTGCAGCCTCATACTGTTGGTTCATCAATCTCCATCACAATTCTGTTCATATATTTACAGGCAGAGTTCCAAATTGTGAGGAACAATATAACAAAACAAAATATTTTTAAAAAATTGCATTGCTATTGTTTGCTTTATCACCCAAACACATAAGAGTGTTTTGTCAGTTGAGTTTTATGGAGTATCACTTGGAAACAATTAAATCAAACACAATAATAGTTTTGAAATATGTAAAACTTTTTTATACCTAATAAGGGCTTTTCAAGACTTCTCAAAATCTGCAGTAAACATTGGCAGCAAAAAGAGGGACAATACCACATCTCTCTTAATTTTTGATGGTAGAAATGCTTTTGAGCAAAGTAAGACAAAGAGAGAAGGTTAAGTTTGCTTTTGTCTTCCAAATGTCCCTCTTTATTTTCTGTGTTTATTCTCTCTGCAGAACATAAACCCTAACATATTTTACTTGGCTGACAATGGGAGTTGAGGAAGCCTCCAGAATATAAAATAAAGTAAATATTTTATATTTTATAATGTTAATCAGACAAAAAAAACCACAAAAGATAAGCAAAAGTTATCACTTAAAGTTTGGGTTTAGATTTTAATGTAAAATAAAACTACACACAGACATGCCCAAACACAGCAGGGTATATGGCTGCAGCAGAAAATGAGAATTAGAAAGTATAAAGCGAGAGAAAAGGAAGCCTTGTTGTTGCATGTCCGTTATTAAGCTCAGTAAAAATGCACTGAATACAGAGCCAGTACAGGCTTCCTGGATTCCTAGAAGGGAAGATAAGTAACTTAAGAAGATGAGATAGATTATGAGCGAGAGACAGGGTGAAAGAGAACAAGACAAGAAAAAACTGTGCTACAAAGTAAAAAACGTGATGAGATGAAAAAGAGAGGATTGGAGAGAGAAGGGGAGACCATGAAGGCTTTGTTGGTTTTGATTGTGCTTATTACTGAAGGGGATGACAACATAATAAAGTGCTAATCGGAGAACAAATCGTGTGGTGTTCATCTTACATAACTGTTGAATGACTAATCACACAATTTGTTTCCTTGACACACACACACACACACAGTCACACAAAGACACACACACACACACACAGTATCATGTTGTCTGTCCTCCTTCTGTCTGACACACAAAGCCCTCAATCAAAAACAGCAATTTCACGAATGCGTAGAGATGATAGTTGAACACAATTTTAAAAACAAGACGTACAGCTCAACACCATATCTAACTATCTGTCATGGCGTGATGCTCGCACTGACTCTTCTTCCTGCTGTCAAGGCGCAACAGTCAGCTGTCACTACCTCTTCACAGGCCACATGCACGAGAACGCCTGATAACCCAGCTGTTTGCAGAACGAGGGAGAGAAAGAGAGAAAGAAGGAGTGAGAGAGGAGGCAGAGAGGGAGGATCAGGGAATCAGTCTCCATCTGCTAATGTGCGTCAGGGCTTGACAGTTCTGGCACATCTAAAAAAGCCAGAGTACTTCATACCGTGACTTCATCAATGCCAATGACAGAGGGCATCAACAAGCCAAAACTGTTACTCTAAAGCTGACTTCAGTTTCATGTTCTGTTGTGTTGCCAGTAGCAACGGCCATATAGATTACGTTGTATATCACAAACATTTGAGGAAGAGCAGAAATCACACATGCACCTTCTCAGGATACAGTTTTGGGCCAAGCCTTACCCATGAGATCATGTGGTGTACTCTACATCTCTGAAGCCATGTAAGGCCAGCTGGCTGCTTTGTAAAGTTTTTCATTATTGCTGGAGGACCACATTCGCTATACATCAATATACTTCTGTCTGTTGTGGCTCCAGGCAAAACAACCGCAGCACAACCGCAGTGCGACCAAGCCGCCGGCCAGCCAAGCAGCAAGCCGTCCAGCACCATCAACTGGAAGTCAAGAGTGAGCAAGAACAGAGGAGCGGGAGGGAGGCTGAGAGAGAGCAAGTTAGACGGAAGAAGGCAAGGCCAACTATCTGCCATTTCCTCTCGCAATCCAGCAAATTAGATGAGGTTTTCACTAACTAAGAGCCGTCTGCATTTCTAGCTGCCTGTTCACCCACAAATACCACAACAACGAATTTCTGGTTGACGCTGGCCCAGTTTAGCGAGACAGCAAACATGACAGCCAGTCGAGTAAATTCGAGATCATGCACGGTTTCATGGGCTGACGACAGCGTCTTTACATAGCTGAGCATGCCAAAAGGCCTTGGGTGCATTAAAACCTGATGGTTTATGGTCTAGTGCCACATATCTTTGTGGTGTAACTCTAATCTGCCACATCAGCCACCCAAGTACATAGTTTTTCAGACTGTCCGAATCTATCACATGTTGCACTCTGCTCGGGGCTGCTTCAGGGGCACTGACATGTAATCAGAGGCCTGTGAGCCTGTGCCAAGGGAGCACGGCAAATTGTCAGCTGACGAAAGACTGGAAAGAGTGTGTTTTGGGTTTGGTCTGTGGAGGCTTTAGCCAACAGGAAAGCTCCGGTGTTTTCCTCTCCATGGGACATAATGGATTCTCCCCGCCAATGAAACACTATTCCGGCTGGCGGGCGGGTCAGCCAGCCACCTGAGAGCCTTTCCCACAACACCCCCTTCCCTGCCAGAGCCAGACCCACTCATCAGTGGAGATGTGGGACAGATGGAAGGATAGAGACAGGATGGTGAAGAGAGGAGGAATGTGAAAGAACAATGAATAGGAGCAGATGGCAAGAAAAAAGGGAGGGACAGAGTGGAATTGGCATCTCACTCTCTTTCTAAAGTACTATGGAGAATTTATGATTTCTGAGCAATGTATCGGGGCACCACCGCCCATATATACAGTATATACACAACATGATATCCATAGGTTACCATAACAACTGACAACACAAACAGACACAGCCAGTTGTCCCGTTGCCCACCCTTCGCTGCCACCTCCTCCTCCTTAGCCTCATCTCCCCATGTTAACCCCCTTCTCTCTGTGTCGGTATCTCCGCAGACTGGGGATGGTTTCAAAGCAGGCAACACTGGCACACAGTGGCCACAAGGGCAATACACTCAACTGGCACAAGGGCCTCTGTGGGATTTTATCAGCTTAAAATACATACTCCACACAGTCATTGGGATATGAAGTTAATCGGGTCAAAAACGTTTTTCTACCTTCTCTCATTGTCGTCCAGGTGAGCAAACAGCACATTCTTGGAGATGGCTTTGGCCAAGGCGGTCATGGTCTTGTAGTCCTTTGGGATCACCTGAGAAGACAAAGCAGAAAAAAATCCAATATAATGAAGTGGCCTGCAACAACACTATGCAGGTGGACATATGAAACAACCCAGTATAAATACATAATAGCCCTGACTTCAAAAGCGGACTAAATCGAGTAATTAAAGAGCAGCATATTGGCACACTCTAAAAGGAATATCCCACATATGTGTCTGTGTATTTTTGGGAAAGCCCATCTGTTCAGGGATTACGCTCAAAATGTCATGCGGCCCTTAAAAAATTCACAAGAGGCCTGAACTCATTCATAAAACATGCATTTTCATGTCCAAGACTGCGGTGTGTGTGATCATGAGGGAATGGCAAAGTCTGTAGCCACAACAAAGCCACACAAGTCTGTATTTAAAAAAGAGGTACCCTTGAAGAGTAGCTCCTTTTACCTTGGGGTGAGAAAGGTAAACAGCAACAGAAACAGAGATGAGGAAAGAGCAAGAAGACTGAATAAATCCTTTCAAAACTGAGAGACAGGAGTGTGTGTATGTGTGTGTGTGTGTGTGTGTGTGTGTGTGTGTGTGTGTGTGTGTGTGTGTGTGTGTGTGTGTGTGTGTGTGTGTGTGTGTGTGTGTGTGTGTGTGTGTGTGTGTGTGTGTGTGTGTGTGTGTGTGTGTGTGCGTGTGTGTGTGCATCTAAGTGTGCACATGTTTTGTCTCTGGTGGTGGTGGAGAGAGGCTGTAATTACGTTATACCAACAGATGTCTCCACATGAAGACGACCATGCAGCGCTCCACAACATGCACACAAATACGCACACACGCACACACACACACACACACACACAACCACAGCACATGTAGAATTTTTTTTTATCTCTGTTCAATGCTTTAGCCTGGCTACCCAGTGGACAGAAGGAGAAAGAGGCTGTTGTGGCCTGGAAACTCAGTTGGAGGAGGGCACTTGCACCCAGAGGCTCAGTGGTAGAAAACTTTTCGGAATCTGATTTTAGGTCAGCACCCGAACCATTAATCACATGATCCACTTCCTGTACTGTCGCCCAGTGGAACATCAAATATCAGGGCAATCAGCTTGTTATCAGTTTGCAACCAGCGTTTGAATCACTCTAAATTGCCCTTTCTAACATACCAGGCTAGTGCTAAAAAATCTTGACCCTCTATAGCCAGTTGGGGGGAAAAGAAGAAATAGATTTCTAATGGTTTAACAATTATGATTGAGGAAGACGGGCAATTTCAAATGGTAAATGACATGGGGATATTATTTTTCTTCAACAGCATTACATACAGAATGATGCTGGTTGTGATACGTGAAATCCAACAGTCCAAAATGTTATGTGACAAGTGCTCAATAAAGTTCGAGGAAATATCTGACTCAACGACAGTTTTGGATATGTGCACCTAACTCAAGCACACACCTCTCTCTCACACACACAGACACACACACACCTCTCTCTCACACACACACACACACACACACACACACACACACACACAGCATGCTTCAGTGGCCATGTGATTACAGCGTGGTGAATGTGTTCATGCCGTTTTGTCATTACCCGGCAATTAATGGTGTCTCAAGCAAATCACTATGGAATAAGCACAGGAATGAAATAGGGACTAGGGTGAGTGTGAGTGTGAGTGTGAGTGTGTGTGTGTGTGTGTGTGTGTGTGTGTGTGTGTGTGTGTGTGTGTGTGAAGGTGAGTTACATAGCGCCCTTTCCTGTAGCTCCAATAAACAGGTTGCAAGGTGACTGACAGGAGCTTCACAGTCCATAATGAGAAAACATGAAGTCCCTTTAGAAAACAAATCTTCACCTTTCATGTTTTTCATATGTTGTCATAGAAGCCACGGATGCAAAGTGCTTCCAAGCATAAAAAGTGTAAATTTACCTTCAGATTTTGTCGTAAATATGCACAGCCTTCTGCAATAACCTGATTTATTATTCAGGGTAAAGGATTAGAGAGGCTAACATTTTCCAGTTAGATTTCCCCCATGGAAAGACAATTTCTTGGCTGTGTAACCAGGCTTCAAACCGGCTTTTAGAGTTGATAATTTAGAGGTCTCCAGCTCTAAATAAAACGTATGTGTGACACTTTGGTAAAAAGTTTTTAAAAGGTTAAGTATTCCCTCTTCTTCTCGTGTATTGTGTATGAAACATCTAAAAGCTTTGAGTAGCAAATTATGGATTCCTCCATTTTATAATAGATAGCATGCATTGACTGGAAGTGTTGATGAGTTTGCATATTCAAGCCAAGCATGTAATGGATCTGTCACAGATGTTTGCTTATGCATTACTCTATCAAGGCTGACCTTGCGGACGTAGCTGACAGCATCCTCTTCGGTGTAGACCTCGGCACTGACCCCTCCTCTGCGGCGCCGGGCCTTGACAACTGGGTTTGGCGGTGGGGGAGAAATTTCATCATCATGTGAATCTGACTGGCTGTTAGACTTCTGACGTGCCATGATTTGCTTGCATTCTTCCTGTAAAAAGAAAGGAGAGACATGATTGGTAAAGGGACAGGCATAGAGAGAGAGGCACAATTAATCCTTTTCCAACAACAGTGACCAGGTTCTGTTCCTGAACCTTATTTTGACCCATTTGGACAAATATAAATGGGTTAGAAATCCAGCTGGAATAAAAAATAACAGGTTATCTGTGACAACATTAGTGGACTTGTGATATTCTACCAATTGGAGTGAAAGGAAGAAGACAAGCATGAAATTGTACGAAAAAAGACCATCCGAAAAGTACAGTTTAAGTACAAACACTGGTAATCAGTGTGATCCCTCATCTTGCACTGATTGTTTACTCTGCTAAGGCATTATGTAACCCCCCCCCCCCAATTAATGATCATGGCTCCAATCTTCCACTCAGATTTACTGTGTTGCAACAAGTGGCCAGGAAGCCTGAAAGGAACAGATTCAAGGACCAAAGCAGACTGAGTAGAAAAGAAGTGAGAGACGGAGAGAAAAATGTATTCAGTGGGCAAAAAAAAGCAGATAGATCTTTAAAAACACTGTCTTCCTTATACAAATTATTTGACTGCGTAACCAACAAACGCAACTACCGTTGCTTTAGGCAAGAACAAGATCATGTGAGAAACTCTGTTATTCTTCCACCTCGCGGATGATCACACAACGAACAGCTGACAAACCTTTTCAAACATAGTGTTTGGTCTTACAGCAAGCATCATGCGGTTTTTAATCACGTCAGACAATAAAACAGAATAGACCTCAGAGAAAGTAATGAGGACATGCCCTTGTCCTGAGTGAATGCTGTCTGGGGCACGTGTCTGCAACCTTAGATAAAGACATGAAAGGGGAGACAGGATGCTTGTGTCTGGCTGTTGTCTCAACTGCTGAATACTCTGCAGGTGTTAAATATTGATTGCAAATTGATTAACACTTTACACTGTACAACATAAAACCACTGTAAGCTTCCTAATATGCGAGAGAAGGGCAATAGGATAACAGTTTGTGCAAAGGTAGCCAGTATCCAGAGCAGAGTGCATGTGTACAACTAACAGCATCTGGTGTGTATCGGTGTCCACCTGCTGGCACTGAGTGTGTTTTTCTTTCTTAGTGTGTCCAACAGCTCAGTGGGAGTTGACTTGACAGCAATATTATTCACCCGGACATATTTTGGAACAGCGACAATAACCAAAACACATTTTAAGCAAGATTTCAGTAGATTTAAAGTCTTTCTTCTATTTGTTGCTCTACTGCATCTCTATTGAGCGGTCACAAATAAACAGAGATGTCTCAAAGAGACAAGACTCCAGATGGTCAAGTGTTGCTAGCCACTCTCTCACTGCAGCACAGAAACACAGACAGAAATAAACAGGGAGAGAACATAGAGCAGACTTTTCTTGTTCTGATCTCTAAACAAACTATTGAAAACACATGATACTCAAATCAACTGTATTCATCTCAGTTTGCAGTAGAAATCTATCATTCAATTGACTATTGACTACTTTGGTCAAGCAGGAATGCTTTCATCAAATTTCAATATGAAGTTACAGGCAACAGACACAAAACTCTTTCCATACCCAATATATACATCAAGGCGATCAATTTGAGAGCAGGATTTATTGATTTCACTTTCAGATTTTGTAATGCACTCAAAGCCTTGCGCTCGCACTAGAAACAGCCCCTGCTTGTTCTTTACTCTGCTTGTGCTCAAACTGTGCACTTGCACTCTGCTGTTTTGTTCTTGGACAGATTTCCTGTGCTCCAGCTCCGGAGCTTCTCGCTCTCACGCTGATTTTGTGCGCATGTGAAACATCTGCTCTCAGAATTCTCCTCCGCGCTTTGATTATTTTTCTGCCCTCAAAATTCCCTAACCAATAGAATGCCAGGTGTAGTGTTGACAAAGGATGGGGGCTTATCTTAACTGGGTGCATGCACTCATGCCCTTCACAGCTCCATTTTTTCACATTTGGCTAACACAGATGTGCAACAGAAAACTAACCAGCGACAATTTTAACACTTATTAATATTCCAAGGTATTTATAAAGCATCACAGCTTGCAGAACACAACACCATTTTCTATGAAACATATTGAGGAGATGAGTACCAGTGGGGAGCGGAGTGGTTACTGAATATCTTAAGCAGACAGCAGTAAACAGAGACAGTGAGACGACCTGTGACAGAGATGTCAAGAGGACCACAGACACATAGAGAGCCAGAGAGAGAGAGAGAGGTGCTGAGAGTAGGTGACAAAGAGGAGACTGTCACGTTGCCTGAACA